>NC_092226.1:49477897-49512897 GCF_036320965.1 Panulirus ornatus
TGCGGAAGGGGTGTGTGATGTCTCCATGGTTGTTTAATTTGTTTATGGATGGGGTTGTTAGGGAGGTGAATGCAAGAGTATTGGAAAGAGGGGCAAATATGAAGTCTGTTGGGGACGAGAGAGCTTGGGAAGTGAGTCAGCGACAAAGTATAAAAAAAAAAAAAGAAAAAAAATATATATATTTTTTTTTTTTTGCTTTGTCGCTGTCTCCCGCGTTTGCGAGGTAGCGCAAGGAAACAGACGAAAGAAATGGCCCAACCCACCCCCATACACATGTGTATACATACGTCCACACACGCAAATATACATGCCTACACAGCTTTCCATGGTTTACCCCAGACGCTTCACATGCCCTGATTCAATCCACCGACAGCACGTCAACCCCGGTATACCACATCGATCCAATTCACTCTATTCCTTGCCCTCCTTTCACTCTCCTGCATGTTCAGGCCCCGATCACAAAAAATCTTTTTCACTCCATCTTTCCACATCCAATTTGGTCTCCCACTTCTCCTCGTTCCTTCCACCTCCGACATATATATCCTCTTGGTCAATATTTCCTCACTCATTCTCTCCATGTGCCCAAACCATTTCAAAACACCCTCTTCTGCTCCCTCAACCACGCTCTTTTTATTTCCATACATCTCTCTTACCCTTACGTTACTTACTCGATGAAACCACCTCACACCACACATTGTCCTCAAACATCTCATTTCCAGCACATCCATCCTCCTGCGCACAACTCTATCCATAGTCCACGCCTCGCAACCATACAACATTGTTGGAACCACTATTCCTTCAAACATACCCATTTTTTGCTTTCCGAGATAATGTTCTCGACTTCCACATATTCTTCAAGGCTCCCAGGATTTTCAGCCCCTAACCCACCCTAAGATCCACTTCCGCTTCAATGGTTCCATACGCTGCCAGATCCACCGCCAGATATCTAAAACACTTTACTTCCTCCAGTTTTTCTCCATTCAAACTTACCTCCCAATTGACTTGACCCTCAACCCTACTGTACCTCATAACCTTGCTCTTATTCACATTTACTCTTAACTTTCTTCTTTCACACACTTTACCAAACTCAGTCACCAGCTTCTGCAGTTTCTCACATGAATCAGCCACCAGCGCTGTATCATCAGCAAACAACAACTGACTCACTTCCCAAGCTCTCTCATCCCCAACAGACTTCATACTTTCCCCTCTTTCCAAAACTCTTGCATTCACCTCCCTAAAAAGCCCATCCATAAACAAATTAAACAACCATGGAGACATCACACACCCCTGCCGCAAACCTACATTCACTGAGAACCAATCACTTTCCTCTCTTCCTACACGTACACATGCCTAACATCCTCGATAAAAACTTTTCTCTGCTTCTAACAACTTGCCTCCCACACCATATATTCTTAATACCCTCCACAGAGCATCTCTATCAACTCTATCATATGCCTTCTCCAGATCCATAAATGCTATATACAAATCCATTTGCTTTTCTAAGTATTTCTCACATACATTCTTCAAAGCAAACACCTGATCCACACATCCTCTACCACTTCTGAAACCACACTGCTCTTCCCCATTCCCCATACATGCCTTCACCCTCTCAATCAATACCCTCCCATATGATTTACCAGGTATACTCAACAAACTTTTACCTCTGTAATTTGAGCACTCACTCTTATCCCCTTTGCCTTTGTACAATGGCACTATGCACACATTCCGCCAATCCTCAGGAACCTCACCATGAGTCATACATACATTAAATAGCCTTACCAACCAGTCAATAATACAGTCACCCTCTTTTTTGATAAATTCAACTGCAATACCATCCAAACCTGCTGCCTTGCCGGCTTTCATCTTCCTCAAAGCTTTTACTACCTCTTCTCTGTTTACCAAATCATTTATCCTAACCCTCTCACTTTGCACACCACCTCGACCAAAACACCCTATATCTGCCACTCTATCATCAAACACATTCAACAAACCTTCAAAATACTCACTCCATCTCCTTCTCACATCACCACTACTTGTTATCACCTCCCCATTTGCGCCCTTCACTGAAGTTCCCATTTGTTCCATTGTCTTACACATTTTATTTACCTACTTCCAAAACATCTTTTTATTCTCCCTAAAATTTAGTGATACTCTCTCACCCCAACCCTCATTTGCCCTCTTTTTCACCTCTTGCACCTTTCTCTTGACCTCCTGTCTCTTTCTTTTATACATCTCCCACTCAATTGCATTTTTTCCCGGGAAAAATCGTCCAAATGCCTCTCTCTTCTCATTCACTAATAATCTTACTTCTTCATCCCACCACTCACTACCCGTTCTAATGAACCCACCTCCCACTCTTCTCATGCCACAAGCATCTTTTGCGCAAACCATCACTGATTCCCTAAATACATCCCATTCCTCCCCCACTCCCCTTACTTCCATTGTTCTCACCTTTTTCCATTCTGTACTCAGTCTCTCCTGGTACTTCCTCACACAAGTCTTCTTCCCAAGCTCACTTACTCTCACCACCCTCTTCACCCCAACATTCACTCTTCTTTTCTGAAAACACATACAAATCTTCACCTTAGCCTCCACAAGATAATGATCAGACATCCCTCCAGTTGCACCTCTCAGACCATTAACATCCAAAAGTCTCTCTTTCGCGCACCTGTCAATTAACACGTAATCCAATAACGCTCTCTGGCCATCTCTCCTATGTACATACGTATACTTATGTATATCTCGCTTTTTAAACCAGGTATTCCCAATCACCAGTCCTTTTTCAGCACATAAATCTATAAGATCTTCACCATTTCCATTTACAACACTGAACACCCCATGTATGCCAATTATTCCCTCAACTGCCACATTACTCACCTTTGCATTGAAATCACCCATCACTATAACCCGGTCTCGTGCATCAAAACCACTAACACACTCATTCAGCTGCTCCCAAAACACTTGCCTCTCATGATCTTTCTTCTCATGCCCAGGTGCATATGCACCAATAATCACCCATCTCTCTCCATCAACTTTCAGTTTTACCCATATTAATCGAGAATTTACTTTCTTACATTCTATTACATATTCCCACAACTCCTGTTCCAGGAGTACTGCTACTCCTTCCCTTGCTCTTGTCCTCTCACTAACCCCTGACTTTACTCCCAAGATATTCCCAAACCACTTTTCCCATTTACCCTTGCGCTTCGTTTCACTAAGAGCCAAAACATCCAGATTCCTTTCCTCAAACATACTACCTATTTCTCCTTTTTTCACATCTTCGTTACATCCACACACATTTAGACATTTATATATATATATATATATATATATATATATATATATATATATATATATATATATATATATATATATATATATATTTATATATATATATTTGCGTGTGTGGACGTGTATGTATATACATGTGTATGTGGGTGGGTTGGACCATTCTTTCGTCTGTTTCCTTGCGCTATCTCTCAAACGCGGGAGACAGCGACAAAGCGAAAAAAGATATATATATATTCAATCATTTATTTCATTTATTTTGCTTTGTCGCTGTCTCCCGCGTTTGCGAGGTAGCGCAAGTAAACAGACGAAAGAAATGGCCCAACCCATCCCCATACACTTGTATATACATACACGTCCACACACTCAAATATACATACCTATACATCTCAATGTACACATATGTATACACACACAGATACATACATATTTACCCATGCACACAATTCAGAGTGTCTGCCTTTATTCATTCACATCGCCACCTCGCCACACATGGAATACTCTCCCCCTCCCACCTCATGTGTGGGAGGTAGCGCTAGGAAAAGACAACAAAGGCCCCATTCGTTCACACTCAGTCTCTAGCTGTCATGCAATAATGCCGGAAACCGCAGCTCCATCTCCACATCCAGGCCCAACAAAACTTTCCAAGGTTTACCCCAGACGCTTCACATGCCCTGATTTAATCCACTGACAGCACGTCAACCCCGGTATACCACATCCATCCAATTCACTCTATTCCTTGCCCACCTTTCACCCTCTTGCATGTTCAGGCCCCGATCACTCAAAACCTTTTTCATTCCATCTTTCCACCTCCAATTTGGTCTCCCACTTCTCCTCATTCCCTCCACCTCCGACACATATATCCTCTTGGTCAATCATTCCTCACTCATTCTCCCCATGTGCCCAAACCATTTCAAAATACCCTCTTCTGCTCTCTCAACCACGCTTTTTTTATTTCCACACATCTCTCTTACCCTTACATTCCTTACTCGATCAAACATCCTTACACCAAATATTGTCCTCAAACATCTCATTTCCAGCACATCCACCCTCCTGCGCACAACTCTATCCATAGCCCACGCCTCGCAACCATACAACATTGTTGGAACCACTATTCCTTCAAACATACCCATTTTTGCTTTCCGAGATAATGTTCTCGACTTCCACACATTCTTCAAGGCTCCCAGGATTTTCGCCCCCTCCCCCAACCTATGATTCACTTACGCTTCCATGGTTCCATCGGCTGCCTGATCCACTCCCAGATATCTAAAACACTTTACTTCCTCCAGTTTTTCTCCATTCAAACTTACCTCCCAATTGACTTGACCCTCAACCCTACTGCACCTCATAACCTTGCTCTTATTCACATTTACTCTTAACTTTCTTCTTTCACACACTTTACCAAACTCAGTCACCAGCTTCTGCAGTTTATCACATGAATCAGCCACCAGCGCTGTATCATCAGCGAACAACAACTGACTCACTTCCCAAGATCTCTCATCCACAACAGACTTCACACTTGCCCCTCTTTCCAAAACTCTTGCATTCACCTCCCTAACAACCCCATCCATAAACAAATTAAACAACCATGGAGACATCACACACCCCTGCCGCAAACCTACATTCACTGAGAACCAATCACTTTCCTCTCTTCCTACACGTACACATGCCTTACATCCTCGATAAAAAACTTTTCACTGCTTCTAACAACTTGCCTCCCACACCATATATTCTTAGTACCTTCCACAGAGCATCTCTATCAGCTATCATATGCCTTCTCCAGATCCATAAATGCTACACACAAATCCATTTGCTTTTCTATATATATGTATATATATATATATATATATATATACATATATATATATATATATATATATATATATATATATATATATATATATATATATATATATATATATATATATATATATATATATATATATACATATATATGTATATTTTTTTTTTTATACTATTCGACATTTCCCGCGATAGCGAGGTAGCGTTAAGAACAGAGGACTGGGCCTTTGAGGGAATACCCTCACCTGGCCCCCTTCTCTGTTCCTTCTTTTGGAAAATTAAAAAAAAAAAAAAAAAAAAAAAACGAGAGGGAAGGATTTCAAGCCCCCCGCTCCCTTCCCTTTTAGTCGCCTTCTACGACACGCAGGGAATACGTGGGAAGTATTCTTTCTCCCCTATCCCCAGGGATATATATATATATATATATATATATATATATATATATATATATATATATATATATATATATATATATATATATATATAAAAGCAAATGTTGGGGATGAGAGAGCTTGGGAAGTGAGTCAGTTGTTGTTCGCTGATGATACAGCGCTGGTGGCTGATTCATGTGAGAAACTGCAGAAGCTGGTGTCTGAGTTTGGTAAAGTGTGTGAAAGAAGAAAGTTAAGAGTAAATGTGAATAAGAGCAATGTTATTAGGTACAGTAGGGTTGAGGGTCAAGTCAATTGGGAGGTAAGTTTGAATGGAGAAAAACTGGAGGAAGTGAAGTGTTTTAGATATCTGGTAGTGGATCTGGCAGCGGATGGAACCATGGACGCGGAAGTGGATCATAGGGTGGGGGAGGGGGCGAAAATTCTGGGAGCCTTGAAGAATGTGTGGAAGTCGAGAGCATTATCTCGGAAAGCAAAAATGGGTATGTTTGAATTAATAGTGGTTCCAACAATGATGTATGATTGCGAGGCGTGGGCTATGGATAGAGTTGTGCGCAGGAGGATGGATGTGCTGGAAATGAGATGTTTGAGGACAATGTGTGGTGTGAGGTGGTTTGATCGAGTAAGTAACGTAACGGTAAGAGAGATGTGTGGAAATAAAAAGAGCGTGGTTGAGAGAGCAGAAGAGGGTGTTTTGAAATGGTTTGGGCACATGGAGAGAATGAGTGAGGAAAGATTGACCAAGAGGATATATGTGTGGGAGGTGGAGGGAACGAGGAGAAGAGGGAGACCAAATTGGAGGCGGAAAGATGGAGTGAAAAAGATTTTGTGTGATCGGGGCCTGGACATGCAGGAGGGTGAAAGGAGGGCAAGGAATAGAGTGAACTGGAGCGATGTGGTATACCGGGGTTGACGTGCTGACAGTGGATTGAATCAAGGCATGTGAAGCGTCTGGGGTAAACCATGGATAGCTGTGTAGGTATGTATATTTGCGTGTGTGGACGTATGTATATACATGTGGGTTGGGCCATTTCTTTCGTCTGTTTCCTTGCGCTACCTCGCAAACGCGGGAGAAAGCAACAAAGCAAAAAGAAAAAAAAAAAAAATATATATATATATATATATATATATATATATATATATATATATATATATATGGTTATATGCATATATTCAGAGAATGAGTGAGGAAAGATTGACAAAGAGGTGGAAAAATGGAGTGAAAATGATTTTGAGTGAGAGGGGCCTGAACCTGCAGGAGGGTGAAAGGCGTGCAAGGAATAGAGTAAATTGGAATAATGTAGTATATCGGGGTCGACGTGCTGTCAGTGGATTGAACCTGGGCATGTGAAGCGTCTGGAGTAAACCATTTAAAGTTTTGTGGGACCTGGATGTGGAAAGTTAGTTGTGGTTTCGGTGCAGTATTACATGACAGCTAGAGTCTGAGTGTGAATTAATGTGGCCTTCGTTTTCTTTTCCTAGAGCTACCTCTTGCACATACGGAGGGGAGGTGGTTGTCATGTCATGTGTGGCGGGGTTCGGACGAGAATGGATAAAGGCAGACATTATGAATTATGTACATGTGTATATATGTATATGTCTGTGTATGTATATATATATATATATATATATATATATATATATATATATATATATATATATATATATATATATATATATATGGACACGTTGAGATGTATAGGTATGTATATATTTTTGTGAACGTGTATGTATATGCATGTGTATGTGGGTGGGTTGGGCCATTTTTTCGTCTGTTTCCTTGCGCTGCTTCGCTAACGCGAGAGACAGCGAGAAATTGTAATAAATGATATATATATATATATATATATATATATATATATATATATATATATATATATATATATATACGTATATATTTGTGTGTACGTATGTAAAAGAAAAAAATATATATACATGTAGATGTCCAGGTATCTGATCAGGTTTTTTATTGTCAGTACCTTTAAAAGCATTTTGTTGTGTCCACTTCTGTCGACGGGCATCGCTTTTAATGTGAAAATGCCAAGAATTCTGAATTTCATTTTCCTCTGCGAATATATATATATATTTGGGCAAATATCCACTTCACAGTTGCATATATTTTCTATTTTCAGCCCCAGTTAAAGAGAAAAACAAATTCCATCAATTTCAGAGAGATTTCCTTTGTGATCAAGTTATGAGCTTAAAGAATTAAAAAACATACAGAAATAAGTCTTTGAACTTTTGATTGGTTGCTAAGCCCCACAATCCTCCGTCAAAGCTGGACGCTCTGCATCGATTGAATCAAAAGGTGATCGACTGGTGGCACTGGTGGGTGAAATGTTTGGCAGTGGACAATATAATTCGTCCCTTCCTCCCAAAGGCCAGAGGTCATGGCAAAGTGGATTCTAGTCGCTCCTACCAACACAAAAGCACCGAAGCTGGACGGATTAAAACCTATTTCGCTAACCGAGTTACCAATGGAAAATAATTTGAAATCGCACCGGAGTAAAGATAATCCCGACGCGGATACACCATGTGGATGAAACCATATTTGCTAGGGGGAGGCCTTTGTCCTAGCAGACTCATCGTGGTAGTCACCAGATATCATCACCTCTACCACTAACCCGGATGGCCTAGTGACCTGTGGTGGTAACCACGGTGCTTGTCGCGACATGACATGGCCTGTGGTTATGATCCAGGACTTACGGTGGCCTGTAGTTGTAGTCTGTTTACTCGCTGAAACCCGATTGGAAACGAATGACATGGTAAGGATTGTTGTTATGGTTACAGTGACCTGTGACAGTTTTGGAGGTGACGAGGACTCTCACTGTAAACTTAGAACAGGTCACCTTCATAACTCTGACGGTGATCCCAATGGTTGAGTGACCTGACGAGACCTGTGGTAGTAACCCTGTACTGCACTGAGGTTGAAGTGAAGTTCGAGAACAGAAGGTTTATAGGGGAGGCGTTTGAAGAATATATATAGGGGTAGCTGGTGCAGAAGTAGAATTGTGCGATGAGGAATAACTTGAAAAAACAAAATGATAAAAGTCCCGGGATAAACTAGGGTGCTGCATGTAACTTAATTATGTACTCAGTTGTTATACACAAATTCTGTGGAACAAGTCGTCAGACTTTTATCACGTGTTAAAATTTTGCGAATGAATTTCGTTGTTTCTCGTCATGTGCATGGAGAGTCTTTGTAGGGTACTTATGATGCATCAAGGTTGTCCTCTTCTTTCTGGTTATTTTGATGTATTTCAGGGTCATTTGAAGACAGTCGAGTCCTTTTCTTTCTCTTGGCTAACCCTTGTCTTTAGTTTTATATTTATGTGAATGATTCGGTAAGTCTAAGTTCATGGTCACTATATATATATATATATATATATATATATATATATATATATATATATATATATATATATATATATATATATATATATATATATATATATGTATATATATATATAAAGGGGAAGTAAATGTTTATAGTTGTGTTACTGGAGTGATAGTTTTCATGCATGGTGTTTTTGACAAGAAAATAGTGAAGTTGGAGAAAAATGTAGCTTAGATATTGAAGCTTATTGATACAGTGGTGAAGTTGATGAGAACTGCTATTGACGTTTGTGTGAATAAATTGTACATTTCCTTTTCCATAGCCAGAGGTTGAACCATTATGTGACATTCATTTTTTTCATTCATTTCAAGCTAAAAGTTTGTTTTCTAAATTGTTTCTTACATTTTTCATATGTATATATATGTATGTGTGTGTGTGTGTGTGTATGTGCGTATGTGTGTGTATGTGTGTGTGTGTGTATATGTATATATATATGTATATTATCCCTGGGGATAGGGGTGAAAGAATACTTCCCACGTATTCCTCGCGTGTCGTAGAAAGCGACTAGAGGGGACGGGAGCGGGAGGCCGGAAATCCTCCCCTCCTTGTATTAACTTTCTAAAATGGGAAACAGAAGAAGGAGTCACGCGAGGAGTGATCATCCTCCTCGAAGGCTCAGAGTGGGGTGCCTAAATGTGTGTGGATGTAACCAAGATGTGAAAAAAGGAGAGATAGGTAGTATGTTTGAGGAAAGGAACATGGATGTTTTGGCTCTGAGTGAAACGAAGCTCAAGGGTAAAGGGGAAGAGTGGTTTGGAAATGTCTGGGGAGTGAAGTCAGGGGTTAGTGAGAGGACAAGAGCAAGGGAAGGAGTAGCAATACTCCTGAAACAGGAGTTGTGGGAGTATGTGATAGAATGTAAGAAAGTAAATTCTCGATTAATATGGGTAAAATTGAAAGTTGATGGAGAGAGGTGGGTGATTATTGGTGCATATGCACCTGGGCATGAGAAGAAAGATCATGAGAGGCAAGTGTTTTGGGAGCAGCTGAATGAGTGTGTTAGCGGTTTTGATGCACGAGACCGGGTTATAGTGATGGGTGATTTGAATGCAAAGGTGAGTAATGTGGCAGTTGAGGGAATAATTGGTATGCATGGGGTGTTCAGTGTTGTAAATGGAAATGGTGAAGAGCTTGTAGATTTATGTGCTGAAAAAGGACTGATGATTGGGAATACCTGGTTTAAAAAGCGAGATATACATAAGTATACTTATGTAAGTAGGAGAGATGGCCAGAGAGCGTTATTGGATTACGTGTTAATTGACAGGCGTGCGAAAGAGAGACTTTTGGATGTTAATGTGCTGAGAGGTGCAATTGGAGGGATGTCTGATCATTATCTTGTGGAGGCTAAGGTGAAGATTAGTATGGGTTTTCAGAAAAGAAGAGTGAATGTTGGGGTGAAGAAGGTGGTGAGAGTAAGTGAGCTTGGGAAGGAGACCTGTGTGGGGAAGTACCAGGAGAGACTGTGTACAGAATGGAAAAAGGTGAGAACAATGGAAGTAAGGGGAGTGGGGGAGGAATGGGATGTATTTAGGGAATCAGTGATGGATTGCGCAAAAGATGCTTGTGACATGAGAAGAGTGGGAGGTGGGCTGTTTAGAAAGGGTAGTGAGTGGTGGGATGAAGAAGTAAGAGTATTAGTGAAAGAGAAGAGAGAGGCATTTGGACGATTTTTGCAGGGAAAAAATGCAATTGAGTGGGAGAAGTATTAAAGAAAGAGACAGGAGGTCAAGAGAAAGGTGCAAGAGGTGAAAAAAAGGGCAAATGAGAGTTGGGGTGAGAGACTATCAGTAAATTTTAGGGAGAATAAAAAGATGTTCTGGAAGGAGGTAAATAGGGTGCGTAAGACAAGGGAGCAAATGGGAACTTCAGTGAAGGGCGTAAATGGGGAGGTGATAACAAGTAGTGGTGATGTGAGAAGGAGATGGAATGAGTATTTTGAAGGTTTGTTGAATGTGTCTGATGACAGAGTGGCAGATATAGGGTGTTTTGGTCGAGGTGGTGTGCAAAGTGAGAGTGTTAGGGAAAATGATTTGGTAAACAGAGAAGAGGTAGTAAAAGCTTTGCGGAAGATGAAAGCCGGCAAGGCAGCAGGTTTGGATGGTATTGCAGTGGAATTTATTAAAAAAGGGGGTGACTGTATTGTTGACTGGTTGGTAAGGTTATTTAATGTATGTATGACTCATGGTGAGGTGCCTGAGGATTGGCGGAATGCGTGCATAGTGCCATTGTACAAAGGCAAAGGGGATAAGAGTGAGTGCTCAAATTACAGAGGTATAAGTTTGTTGAGTATTCCTGGTAAATTATATGGGAGGGTATTGATTGAGAGGGTGAAGGCATGTACAGAGCATCAGATTGGGGAGGAGCAGTGCGGTTTCAGAAGTGGTAGAGGATGTGTGGATCAGGTGTTTGCTTTGAAGAATGTATGTGAGAAATACTTAGAAAAGCAAATGGATTTGTATGTAGCATTTATGGATCTGGAGAAGGCATATGATAGAGTTGATAGAGATGCTCTGTGGAAGGTATTAAGAATATATGGTGTGGGAGGCAAGTTGTTAGAAGCAGTGAAAAGTTTTTTTCGAGGATGTAAGGCATGTGTACGTGTAGGAAGAGAGGAAAGTGATTGGTTCTCAGTGAATGTAGGTTTGCGGCAGGGGTGTGTGATGTCTCCATGGTTGTTTAATTTGTTTATGGATGGGGTTGTTAGGGAGGTAAATGCAAGAGTCCTGGAAAGAGGGGCAAGTATGAAGTCTGTTGGGGATGAGAGAGCTTGGGAAGTGAGTCAGTTGTTGTTCGCTGATGATACAGCGCTGGTGGCTGATTCATGTGAGAAACTGCAGAAGCTGGTGACTGAGTTTGGTAAAGTGTGTGGAAGAAGAAAGTTAAGAGTAAATGTGAATAAGAGCAAGGTTATTAGGTACAGTAGGGTTGAGGGTCAAGTCAATTGGGAGGTGAGTTTGAATGGAGAAAAACTGGAGGAAGTGAAGTGTTTTAGATATCTGGGAGTGGATCTGTCAGCGGATGGAACCATGGAAGCGGAAGTGGATCATAGGGTGGGGGAGGGGGCGAAAATTTTGGGAGCCTTAAAAATGTGTGGAAGTCGAGAACATTATCTCGGAAAGCAAAAATGGGTATGTTTGAAGGAATAGTGGTTCCAACAATGTTGTATGGTTGCGAGGCGTGGGCTATGGATAGAGTTGTGCGCAGGAGGATGGATGTGCTGGAAATGAGATGTTTGAGGACAATGTGTGGTGTGAGGTGGTTTGATCGAGTAAGTAACGTAACGGGTAAGAGAGATGTGTGGAAATAAAAAGAGCGTGGTTGAGAGAGCAGAAGAGGGTGTTTTGAAATGGTTTGGGCACATGGAGAGAATGAGTGAGGAAAGATTGACCAAGAGGATATATGTGTCGGAGGTGGAGGGAACGAGGAGAAGAGGGAGACCAAATTGGAGGTGGAAAGATGGAGTGAAAAAGATTTTGTGTGATCGGGGCCTGAACATGCAGGAGGGTGAAAGGAGGGCAAGGAATAGAGTGAATTGGAGCGATGTGGTATACAGGGGTTGACGTGCTGTCAGTGGAGTGAATCAAGGCATGTGAAGCGTCTGGGGTAAACCATGGAAAGCTGTGTAGGTATGTATATTTGCGTGTGTGGACGTGTGTATGTACATGTGTATGGGGGGGGGGGGGTTGGGCCATTTCTTTCGTCTGTTTCCTTGCGCTACCTCGCAAACGCGGGAGACAGGACAAAGTATAAAAAAAAAAAAAAAAAAAAAAAAAAAAAATATATATATATATATATATATATATATATATATATATATATATATATATATATATATATATATATATATATATATATATATATATATATATATATATATAAATATATATATATATATATATATATATATATATATATATATATATATATAAAAAATATATATATATATATATAAAAAAAAAAATATATATATATATATATATATATATATATATATATATATATATATATATATATATATATATATATATATATATATATATATATATATATATATATATATATATATATATATATATATATATATATAGTGCCATTGTACAAAGGCAAAGGGGATAAGAGTGAGTGCTCAAATTACAGAGGTATAAGTTTGTTGAGTATTCCTGGGAAATTATATGTGAGGGTATTGATTGAGAGGGTGAAGGCATGTACAGAGCATCAGATTGAGGAAGAGCAGTATGGTTTCAGAAGTGGTAGAGGATGTGTGGATCAGGTGTTTGCTTTGAAGAATGTATGTGAGAAATACTTAGAAAAGCAAATGGATTTGTATGTAACATTTATGGATCTGGAGAAGGCATATGATAGAGTTGATAGAGATGCTCTGTGGAAGGTATTAAGAATATATGGTGTGGGAGGCAAGTTGTTAGAAGCAGTGAAAAGTTTTTATCGAGGATGTAAGGCATGTGTACGTGTAGGAAGAGAGGAAAGTGATTGGTTCTCAGTGAATGTAGGTTTGTGGCAGGGATGTGTGATGACTCCATGGTTGTTTAATTTGTTTATGGATGGGGTTGTTAGGGAGGTGAATGCAAGAGTTTTGGGAAGAGGGGCAAGTATGTAGTCTGTTGTGGATGAGAGAGCTTGGGAAGTGAGTCAGTTGTTGATCGCTGATGATACAGGGCTGTTGGCTGATTCATGTAAGAGACTGCAGAAGCTGGTGACTGAGTTTGGTAAAGTGTGTGAAAGAAGAAAGTTAAGAGTAAATGTGAATAAGAGCAAGGTCATTAGGTACAGTAGGGTTGAGGGTCAAGTCAATTGGGAGGTAAGTTTGAATGGAGAAAAGCTGGAGGAAGTGAAGTGTTTTAGATATCTGGGAGTGGATCTGGCAGCGGATGGAACCATGGAAGCGGAAGTGAATCATAGGGTGGGGGAGGGGGCGAGAATTCTGGAAGCCTTGAAGAATGTTTGGAAGTCGAGAACATTATCTCGGAAAGCAAAAATGGGCATGTTTGAAGGAATAGCGGTTCCAACAATGTTGTATGGTTGTGAGGCGTGGGCTATTGATAGAGTTGTGCGCAGGAGTGTGGAAGTGCTGGAAATGAGATTTTTGAGGACAATATGTGGTGTGAGGTGATTTGATCGAGTAAGTAATGTAAGGGTGAGAGAGATATGTGGAAATAAAATGAGTGTGGTTGAGAGAGCAGAAGAGGGTGTTTTGAAATGATTTGTTCACATGGTGAGAATGAGTGGGGAAAGATTGACCAAGAGGATATATGTGTCGGAGGTGGAGGGAACGATTAGAAGTGGGAGACCAAATTGGAGGTGGAAAGATGGAGTGAAAAAGATTTTGAGTGATCGGGGACTGAACATGCAGGAGGGTGAAAGGTGGGCAAGGAATAGAGTGAATTGGATGGATGTGGTATACCGGGGTTGACGTGCTGTCAGTGGATTGAATCAGGGCATGTGAAGCGTCTGGGGTAAACCATGGAAAGCTGTGTGGGGCCTGGATGTGGAAAGGGAACTGTGGTTTCTGGCATTATTGCATGACAGCTAGGGACTGAGTGTGAACGAATGAGGCCTTTGGTGTCTTTTCCTAGCGCTACCCCGCACACATGGTATTCCATGTGTGGTGAGGTGGCGATGGGAATGAATAAAGGCAGACAGTATGAATTGTGTGCTTGGGTATATATGTACGTGTCTGTGTGTGTATATATATGTGTACATTGAGATGTATAGGTATGTATATTTGTGTGTGTGGACGTGTGTGTATATACATGCGTATGGGGGTGGGTTGGGCCATTTCTTTCGTCTGTTTTCTTGCGCTACCTCGCAAACGCGGGAACCGGCGACAAAGGAAAATAGATAAATAAATAAAATATATATATATATAAGCATATATATATATATATATATATATATATATATATATATATATATATATATATATATATATATATATATATATATATATATATATATATATATATATTATCCCTGGGGATAGGGGAGAAAGAATACTTCCCACGTATTCCCTGCGTGTCGTAGAAGGCGACTAAAAGGGGAGGGAGCGGGGGGCTGGAAATCCTCCCCTCTCGTGTTTTTTTTTTTTAATTTTCCAAAAGAAGGAACAGAGAATTGGGCCAGGTGAGGGTATTCCCTCAAGGCCCAGTCCTCTGTACTTAACGCTACCTCGCTAATGCGGGAAATGGCGAATAGTTTGAAAGAAAAGAAAGAAAATATATATATATATATATATATATATATATATATATATATATATATATATATATATATATATATATATATATATAAAATATATATATATATATATATATATATATATATATATATATATATATATATATATATATATATATATATATATATATATATATATATATATATATATATATATATATATATATATATATATATATATATATATATATATATATATATATATATTTTATATATATATATATATATATATATATATATATATATATATATATATATATATATATATATATATATATATATATATATATATATATATCTCAAACTATTCGCCATATCCCGCATTAGCAAGGTAGCGTTAAGAACAGAGGACTGGGCCTCTGAGGGAATATCCTCACCTGGCCTCGTTCTCTGTTCCTTCTTTTGGAAAAAAAAAATGTATGGTGCTTGCATAGTGCCATTGTACAAGTGTTTTGGATGCAGCTGAATGAGTGTGTTAGTGGTTTTGATGCACGAGACCGGGTTATAGTGATGGGTGATTTGAATGCAAAGGTGAGTAATGTGGCAGTTGAGGGAATAATTGGTATACATGGGGTGTTCAGTGCTGTAAATGGAAATGGTGAAGAGCTTGTAGATTTATGTGCTGAAAAAGGACTGGTGATTGGAAATACCTGGTTTAAAAAGCGAGATATACATAAGTATACGTATGTAAGTTGGAGGGATGGCCAGAGAGCCATTTTGGATTACGTATTAATTGATAGGCGCGCGAAAGAGAGACTTTTGGATGTTAATGTGCTGAGAGGTGCAACTGGAGGGATGTCTGACCATTATCTTTTGGAGGCGAAGTTGAAGATGTAGAGGCGTTTTCAGAAAAGAGGAGAGAATGTTGGGGTGAAGAGAGTGGTGAAAGTAAGTGAGCTTGGGAAGGAGATTTGTGTGAGGAACTACCAGGAGAGACTGAGTACAGAATGGAAAAGGTGAGAACAAAGGAGGTAAGGGGAGTGGGGGAGGAATCGGATGTATTTAGGGAAGTAGTGATGGCTTGCGCAAAAGCAGATTGTGGCATGAGAAGCGTGGGAGGTGGGTTGATTAGAGAGGGTAGTGAGTGGTGGGATGAAGAAGTAAGATTATTAGTGAAAGAGAATAGAGAGGTATTTGGACAATTTTTGCAGGATAAACTGCAAATGAGTGGGAGATGTATAAAAGAAAGAGGCAGGAGGTCAAGAGAAAGGTGCAAGAGGTGAAAAAGTGGGCAAATGAGAGCTGGGGTGAGAGAGTATCATTAAATTTTAGGGAGAATAAAAAAGATGTTTGGAAGGAGGTAAATAAAGTGCGTAAGAGAAGGGAGCAAATGGGAACTTCGGTGAAGGGGGCTAATGGGTAGGTGATAACAAGTAGTGGTGATGTGAGAAAGAGATGGAGTGAGTATTTTGAAGGTTTGTTGAATGTGTTTCATGATACAGTGGCAGATATATTGTGTTTTGGTCGAGGTGGTGTGCAAATTGAGAGGGTTAGGGAAAATGATTTGGTAAACAGAGAAGAGGTAGTAAAAGCTTTTCGGAAGTTGAAAGCCGGCAAGGCTGCAGGTTTGGATGGTATTGCAGTGGAACTTATTAAAAAAGGGGGTGACTGTATTGTTGACTGGTTGGTAAGGTTATTTAATGTATGTGTGATTCATGTTGAAGTGCCTGAGGATTGGCGGAATGCTTGCATTGTGCCATTGTACAAAGGGAAAGGGGATAAAATTGAGTGCTCAAATTACAGAGGTATAACTTTGTTGAGTATTCCTGGTAAATTGTATGGAAGGGTATTGATTGAGACGGTGAAGTCATGTACAGAGCATCATATAGGGGAAGAGCAGTGTGGTTTCAGAAGTGGTAGAGGATGTGTGTATCAGGTGTTTGCTTTGAAGAATGTATGTGAAAAATACTTAGAAAAGCAAATGGATTTGTGTGTAGCATTTATGGATCTGGAGAAGGCATAAGATAGAGTTGATAGAGATGCTCTGTGGAAAGTATTAAGAACATATGGTGTGGGAGGCATGTTGTTAGAAGCAGTTAAAAGTTTTTATCGAGGATGTATGGCATGTGTACGTGTAGGAAGAGAAGAAATTGATTGGTTCTCAGTGAATGTAGGTTTGCGGCAGGGATGTGTGATGTCTCCATGGTTGTTTAACTTGTTTATGGATGGGGTTGTTAGGGAGGTGAATGCAAGAGTTTTGGAAAGAGGGGCAAGTATGCAGTCTGTTGTGGATGGGAGAGCTTGGGAAGTGAGTTAGTTGTTGTTCGCTGATGATGCAGCGCTGGTGGCTGATTCATGTGAGAAACTGCAGAAGCTGGTGACTGAGTTTGGTAAAGTGTGTGAAAGAAGAAAGTTAAGAGTAAATGTGAATAAGAGCAAGGTTATTAGGTACAGTAGGGTTGAGGGTCAAGTCAATTAGGAGGTAAGTTTGAATGGAGAAAAACTGGTGGAAGTAAAGTGTTTTAGATATCTGGGAGTGGATCTGTCAGCGAATGGAACCATGGAAGCGGAATTGAATCATATGGTCGGGGAGGGGTGAAAATTCTGGGAGCATTGAAGAATGTTTGGAAGTCGAGAACATTATCTCCGAAAGCAAAAATGGGTATGTTTGAAGGAATAGTGGTTACAACAATGTTGTATGATTGCGAGACGTGGGCTATGGATAGAGTTGTGCGCAGGAGGGTAGATGTGCTGGAAATGAGATGTTTGAGGACTGTATGTGGTGTGAGGTTGTTTGATCGAGTAAGTAATGAAAAGGTAAGAGAGATGTGTGGGAATAAAAAGAGTGTGTCGAGAGATTAAAAAAGGGTGTTTTGAAATGGTTTGGTCATATGGAAAGAATGAGTGAGGAAAGATTGACCAAGAGGATATATGTGTCAGAGGTGGAGGGAACGAGAAGTGGGAGACCAAATTGGAGGTGGAAAGATGGAGTGAAAAAGATTTTGAGTGGTCGGGGCCCGAACATGCAGGAGGGTGAAAGGCGTGCAAAGAATAGAGTGAATTGGAACGATGTGGTATACCGGGGTCAACGTGCTGTCAATGGATTGAACCAAGGCGTGTAAAGCGCCTGGGGTAAACTATGGAAAGTTCTGTGGGGCCTGGATATGGAAAGGGAGCTGTGGTTTCGGTGCATTATTACATGACAGCTAGAGACTGAGTGTGAATGAATAGGGCCTTTGTTGTCTTTTCCTAGCGCTACCTCACACACATGAGGGGGGAGGGGGTTGTTATTCCATGTGTGGCGGGCGAGGTGGCGATTGGAATAAATAAAGGCAGATGTATGAATTATGTACATGCGTACATATGTATATGTCTGTGTGTGTATATATATGTGTACATTGAGATGTATAGGTATGTATATTTACGTTTGTGGACGTGTATGTATATACATGTGTATGTGGGTGAGTTGGGCCAATCTTTCGTCTGTTTCCTTGTGCTACCTCGCTAACGCGGGAGACAGCGACAGAACAAAATAGAATAAATAATAATGAATAATAATAATAATCTTCTTTCTTTTTCTTTCAAACTATTCGACATTTCCCACATTAGCGAGGTAGCGTTAAGAACAGAGGACTGGGCCTTTGAGGGAATACCCTCACCTGGCCCAATTCTCTGTTCCCTCTTTTGGAAAATTAAAAAAAAAACGAGAGGAGAGGATTTCCAGGACCCCGGTCCCTCCCCTTTTAGTCGCCTTCTACGACACGCAGGGAATACGTGGGAGGTATTGTTTCTCCCCTATCCCCAGGGATAAATGATAATAATGTATATATATATATATATACATATATATATATATATATATATATATATATATATATATATATATATATATATATATATATATATATACATATATATATATATATATATATATATATATATATATATATATATATATATATATATTCTTTTTTTTTTTTTTTTCATACTAGTCCCCATTTCCCGCGTTTGCGAGGTAGCGTTAAGAACAGAGGACTGGGCCTTAGAGGGAAAATCCTCACCTGGCCCCCTTCTCTGTTCCTTCTTTTGGAAAATCAAAAAAAAAAAAAAAAAACGAGAGGGGAGGATTTCCAGCCACCCGCTCCCTCCCCTTTTAGTCGCCTTCTACGACATGCAGGGAATACGTGGGAAGTATTCTTTCTCCCCTATCCCCAGGGATAATATATATATATATATATATATATATATATATTATATTTTACCATTATACTCTGTCGCTGCCTCCCGCGCCTGCGAGGCAGCGCAAGGAAACAGACGAAAGAAAATGGCCCAACCCACCCCCACACACATGCACACACATACGTCCACACACGCAAACACACATACCCACACAGCCCCCCACGGCCCACCCCAGACGCCCCACACGCCCCGATTCAATCCACCCACAGCACGTATATATATATATTTTTTTTTTTTTCATACTATTCGCTATTTCCCGCGTTAGCGAGGTAGCATTATGAACAGAGGACTGAGCCTTTAAGGAAATATCCTCACTTGGCCCCCTTCTCTGTTCCTTTCTTTTGGAAAATTAAAAATGAGAGGGGAGGATTTCCAGCCCCCCGCTCCCTACCCTTTTAGTCGCCGTCTATGACATGCAGGGATTACATGGGAAGTAGAGGATGTGTGGATCAGGTGTTTGCTTTAAAGAATGTATGTGAGAAATACTTAAAAAAGCAAATGGATTTGTATGTAGCATTTATGGATCTGGAGAAGGCATATGATAGAGTTGATAGAGATGCTCTGTGGAAGGTATTAAGAATATTTATTTATTTTATCACACTCCGTCGCCGTCCTCCGCATTAGCAAGGTAGCACAAGGAAACAGATGAAAGAATGGCCCAACCTACCCACATACACATGTATATACATACACGTCCACACACACACATATACATACTACATCTCAACATATACATATATATATATACACACACAGAAATATACATATATACACATATACATAATTCATACTGTCTGCCCTTATTCATTTCCGTCACCACCCTGCCACACATGAAATGACAACCCCCTCCCCCCGCATGTGCGCGAGGTAGCACTACGAAAAGACAACAAAGGCCACATTCGTTCACATATATATATATATATATATATATATATATATATATATATATATATATATATATATATATATATATATATATATATATATATAAATATATATATATATATATATATATATATATATATATATATATATATATATATATATATATATATATATATATATATATATATATATATATATATATATATATATATATATATATATATATATATATATATATATATATATATATATATATATATATATATATATATATATATATATATATATATATATATATATATATATATATATATATATATATATATATATATATATATATGATACAGCGCTGGTGGCTGATTCATGTGAGAAACTGCAGAAGCTGGTGACTGAATTTGGTAAAGTGTGTGAAAGAAGAAAGTTAAGCGTAAATGTGAATAAGAGCAAGGTAATTAGGTACAGTAGGGTTGAGGGTCAAGTCAATTGGGAGGTAAGTTTGAATGGAAAAAAACTGTAGGAAGTAAAGTGTTTTAGATATCTGGGAGTGGATCTGGCAGCGGATGAAACCATGGAAGCGGAAATGGATCATAGGGTTGGGGAGGGGGCGAAAATCCTGGGAGCCTTGAAGAATGTGTGGAAGTCGAGAACATTATCTCGGAAAGCAAAAATGGGTATGTTTGAAGAAATAGTGGTTCCAGCAATGTTGTATGGTTGCGAGGCGTGGGCTATGGATAGAGTTGTGCGCAGGAGGATGGATGTGCTGGAAATGAGATGCTTGAGGACAATGTGTGGTGTGAGGTGGTTTGATCGAGTAAGTAACGTAAGGGTAAGAGAGATGTGTGGAAATAAAAAGAGCGTGGTTGAGAGAGCAGAAGAGGGTGTTTAGAAATGGTTTGGGCACATGGAGAGAATGAGTGAGGAAAGATTGACCAAGAGGATATATGTGTCGGAGGTGGAGGGAACGAGGAGAAGTGGGAGACCAAATTGGAGGTGGAAAGATGGAGTGAAAAAGATTTTGTGTGATCGAGGCCTGAACATGCAGGAGGGTGAAAGGAGGGCAAGGAATAGAGTGAATTGGATCGATGTGGTATACCGGGGTTGACGTGCTGTCAGTGGACTGAATCAGGGCATGTGAAGCGTCTGGGGTAAACCATGGAAAGCTGTGTAGGTATGTATATTTGCGTGTGTGGACGTGTGTATGTACATGTGTATGGGGGGGGTTGGGCCATTTCTTTCGTCTGTTTCCTTGCGCTACCTCGCAAACGCGGGAGGCAGCGACAAAGTATAAAAAAAAAAAAAAAAAAAAAAAAATATATATATATATATATATATATATATATATATATATATATATATATATATACATATATATATATATATATATATATATATATATATATATATATATATATATATATATATATATATATATATGTATATATATATATATATATATATATATATATATATATATATATATATATATATATATATATATATACACATATATATATATATATATATATATATATATATATATATATATATATATATATATATATATATATATATATATAATAATTCTATTGCTTATTTCTTTTTCCTTTAGATATAATACAATACTACTTCCAAATATTCTACATTAGTCTTTTGGTGTTGTAGTTGATTTTCTCTATATACGTTACACTCTTCTCTGTTTCCGCTAACGTTCATCATATCTGATTTACTTTTTCTGATTTTCATTCCTTCCCTGCTAATATTTTTTTACCATCTCTGCGGATCTGGACCCCTGCGATCTTTGGCGCAGACCCTCTGCCTCTCGACTCTTATACAGTAACTCGCTTATAAGGAAAGGTTAAAAATCTTTAGGACGGTTTACCTTTATTGTGCGTCTTTAATTGGTAGCATTCCTTAAAGTCATGTCTTGCATTAACTGAAAATAATTTTTTGAGTTACTTTGAGAGGTCACATTAACCTGAAATAAATTGTAACGCGTACTCTTATTAATCTTGTTACGCTATTTTACATGAAGCCTCTCACAAGGATCTTTGCCACGGGAATTCTGTCACTGGACCTTCACTGATAGCAAGTTAGCAGCCCTAACCTATTGATCAAATCCTGCAATGCAAATGTTGCCTCTTTATCATTTCTAATGGTTACTTTCTCGCTGACATTTATTCCAATATATGATGAGTAAGATGAGAGTAGTGCTTCTGTTTTTGCATCGAATCACTCTCTATCAGCCTCCCTGTTCTTGACGTTACCTTCCCTAAGGTGGCATATATCTATCATTACTCGGATGCATTCCATATCCATTCCATGTTGATGGTTAACTGTCCTCTAGAACTTATATCTATTGATTCCTTTGAAAGCTTTTCTTTAACTCTATAAGCGCCAGCATCTCCTCCGTCCTTCGCAACATTTTTACCAAAATGATCTTAAGTGTAAAAACTATATCACCAGTTTCTCTGTTGGGTCGAACAAAACCTTGTTGGGAATTTCATAACATAGATCCTGTCTTTGTTCTTCGTCATTGTTGAGTTATTTGTCCTTGCATCTTTGCTGTATGAGATATAATGTAATTCCTCAGTAATTCCAGGGTTGTGCTTCTCCCCCATCCTATAGATTTCGCAGATTGTAGGTTTCTTCCAGCCTGTTGATGTCATTTCCCGTTTTCATGCAGCGATGAATACATGTTTAAGCCATTTTGTTATGTTTGGATTGACTGCTTTGATAATTTCTGTGCATTTATCATCGTCCCTTAGTACCTTTCCTTTTATTTTTTCTTATCACTGCAAAATTCCTTTTCACCTCTCAGTCCTTATCGCAAATATTCTTTCACATTTACCAGATTTTCAAAATATTCTTTCTAGCGAGAGTGTACTTCTGGTTCAGGGAGCAGGTTGTGTTTGCTTTATAAGCCCCTCCGCACTAACATGAGAGGTGGACAAAAGATCTTAAGATAATTTGCAGAAATTTGTAGTCAACAAGTTGCTATCATAGGAGATTTCAACATACCGGTATCTCATTGGGGAGAATCGCTTTCCAGCAGCTCCGGGAGTGAACTCTACCTAAATTTGCTTGATAGTGGCCTAATCGAATGTCGAGAAACGTACTCGCGACGAGAAACGTATACTATGTTTAGTTCTATTTACAAACGAGGATCTAGTTAATAATCTTGAAGATGGGGAAGCGTCTGGTACAAGTGTTCACCGACATATTAATTTTGAGGTCGATTGCAACACAGCATGTTGTGTTGGTCAACATGACGGTTGTGAAAAAGTACCAGATATTAAACTTGCATATTTTGATGATCTACGCATTGCTCATGACAGGCAAACCTAGAATGATGTGGTCGGTGAGAACGATAAGAACGTAGCTTCGAAAAGCTTCAATAAAGCCCTCAAGCAGTAGCGTGATCAAATGTGCCAATGCGTGATAGACAGTCTGTTTCTAAAGCCAAGCCAAGGTAATGGAAAGGTGGGATAAAAGTGTAAGCTATGCTAATTTGCGTAGATAAAGTAAGAGAGTTATACAACAAAGTAAATGTCAAAATGAAACGTATATTGCTTAAAATAGCAAATGAAACCCTAGAGACTTTTACTGTTATGTTAGAAGCAGTCATTAACTGGTCAATTAGTTCATTACCTACGATAAACGGTAACTTGGTTCAAGACAACGAAGCCATGGCAAAACTCTGAAATGACATTCTTGCGTCTGTATTTATGATCGACGACACAACTCATGTCGCAAATCCAGTTGCCTTAATAAGACAGAAGAACGTTCTGCAAGAAACTGACATAAAAGCTGAAGGCATAATACAGTCATTAATAAATGAACATAGATAGAACGGCAGGCCCTGATAACTTTTATCTGAGGACGACGAAAGAAGAAAAATATGAGATAGATAAATACTTGACTTTCCTTCTCAGGAAGTAACTTGTTACGGAAAAAGTTCTGAATGAATGGAAGCTTGCCAATGTAACACTGATATTTAACAACAAAAAAGGCACTGCACGGAAGTTATAGTCCAATTAGCTTAACGTGTGTAGTTAGAACACTTACTGAAAACACCATTCGAAACTGAATTGGAAACAATTTAAAGGTCCACATCATCATAAACATTTTCCAGCATGGTTTTCTAAGAAATCGTTCATATAAGAAAAATCTGATTGATTTCTCTTATGATATAGTTGACATGTACGACGAACGTAAAGTAATTGATGTCATCTACCTCGATTTTCAAAAGCATTCGAAAAGATTCCGCATCATAGGTTACTAGCAAAAATTAAGTCACATTTCATTGATGGGGTTGTACTTCGGTGATACCAAATTGGTTGACCGGCCGTAAATAAACAGATGTGATTAATGGTCAAACCTAAGAATGGTTAGAAGTAACAAGTGGTGTGCCACAAGGATCTGTCCTGGGAACGGATCTCTTTCTCATATATACATTCGTTATATTGGTAATGCGCTGCATTATAAGATATTTCATTTCGCTGATGATGCAAAACTGGGAAATAAATCTGTAAATAAATTTAAACGTCTTCAGCTTTAAAATGACTTAGACAAACTGATGATTGGGCTCAAAGGTGATAAATGAATTATATTATCGATAATCACAAAGTTTTATATATCATTAGTAGAAAGGAGAAGGCAACCAACTATATGAATTCTGTTAATCTGCAAAATGTTAATGAGATAAAAAACATAGACGTAATGACCTGATGACCAAAAACTAAGTAAGCAGTTCGCAGAAACAGCTAAAAGAGCGAACGGAATTCTTAGGTTCAAAGGTAGGGCCTTGGAATTAAAGTCTAAAAGATTATCCTTACACTTTATAATTCATTACTTTGTCTCTATCATAAATATTGTGTCAGTTTTCGTCACCCTACCTAAAAAAGGACAAAGAATGGAGAAGGTTCAGCGTCAAGCAAATAAGATGATTCCTGGACTGAATGGGAAATCCTATGAGAGCCAGTTAAACGACTTAATCTGTTTAGCTTTGAAAGGAGAAGGTCAAGAGTTTATCTAATACATGTATCCAAATAATCAAAAGCTTTGATAATCTTGATCTACCAAGATACCTAGAATTTGATTCGAGTGATTATACTTGTAGTAATGGATACAGTCTCGTAGGCATATATATTTTTTCTTAACTCAGATGAGGCAAAGTACTTATCCTTCAACAGAATTGTTAACATGTAAAGTTATGTTAATTAGAGAGGTTGAAAGCGTTAGTATAAATTCGTTTAAGGATAGACCTGGTAGATATTTTGCTTTAAATCCACGATTTACATTATTTTCGCCTCGTTTATCACACTGACAACTTACAGGTTATTCTCTTTGAATTACATACATGGATATGCCTTTTAACTTTGACACTAATCTTTTGATGATCTCGACTATTTTCCACTATCACAAACATCCTCAAAAAGACCTCGTGGTCTGTTGTTGTTTTGAATTCCTTTGATCCTTTATGACATAAATAATACAGTATCCGTTGTTCCTTTTCTATACTCGGTTGCTCTGCAGTAAAGAAGTTTCTTGTCTCCAGCCGATTCACTCTGTAGATCTAATCCAGTATCTTAAGACAGGTTAAGCTCTGAAGAAGCTTAACCTATCTTGTACGTCTGTAGTCTGAATCAGTTTTCTCAACATGCGCATTTTCATCTTCATTTCCTTTTCGTTCCATATTCTAATTCAAGTATGACTTTCTGTGCTGTGCTTTGTACTTCCTCTTTGAAATAGTTCCATTTCTCCCCATTATCTTCCAATCTGTTTGCTCCTTCATGTAACTATACACTTATTTTGAGTTTGAACCTTTTTCTTTTTTCCTCATGTTTCATATTTTCTGGTATATATCTCAGCTTGCTTCCGTTTTACGTGTGTATTTGGTGTTCCTATCTTCAGTTTAGCCAGCACCGTTCACTGGTCTGAGTTAAATGACTGTAGTGGTATAGAGTTAACATATCTGGTTGAGATAACAATATTCGTAGCAAATTGATATATCATTGACTATCGTCAATGTATCTTGGTTGTTCATGGTTCCACTCATACCAAGACCACTTGTGACTTCGTCATGCTTATGAAAGGTATTCATAGTTGACATAGAGTTTGACACAGAAATCAATAATTCTCTCACCTTCAGCATGTTTCTTTTCGAAACTCACGCATCTGTGCCTTCACGCTCTTACCCTATAATAGTCATTCCAATCACCTGATACATTCTCATACTTTCTCTATATCCTATTACTCTCCTACATTTCTTTGTGGAATGTAAACTCTTTCAGTCGAGAATCTCCCTTGCAGGGGATTTACATACGTGCATCAGTTAAACAGATCTCAAGTCATTTGATAGACTGATTATCCAACTGTTTGTATTACCACTTCTTTTTCTATTTCTGATAACAGCATGACGTCATCACAGTGTTAGCTAGGATCAGTGCCTTGGTAGTTGAGCTTAAAGTCTTCATGTAATGTTCCATCCCCTTTGTTCTTGGTTCTCGTCTCACAGTCATAGTGTATCCAAGCTTCTTTCATTTCTGATTATCATCAGGTCTTTTCATCTCAATGTTGACACGTTGATTATAGGTCATCTAAAGATAGCTCCATTCTGCGATCGTAGTTTGTGTCCTTATCTATTCCACTTTGTCATCTGCTTAATCACTATATTTCGAGGATCTGTTCGCATTTCTTGAGAGCGGTGTATCGACCAGTGGCTTGCTGGGCTTACCATGTTTTCTCAGGACTACTAATTACTGTCTTTTAATTGTTTACTGGACCCCTTCCAGTTATAGGACTTCCTTAACGTACTCCCATGCAGATAATCAGAAGTGAATTAAGCTCATACACCTGTGCCAGGTTACATAGTCGCATGTCCTAGTAGAATTTTAAGGGACTCCACCTATCCGTGGTTACACTGTAAGTAAAAACTCACGTTAAGACAAAGGTTTGATTATCGTCCGTTGAAGAAACAAAGTACAGTCTCGTCAGAGAACTCATACAAACTGAGTCCATTATATACAAGCTATTGGATGTAGCGTAGACTTAGGATAGTGGAAGCTCTTCCAAAAGGGGTCCTGGAGTGACATCAAGAACCTTTCAATAAAGGAAGGGCTCCTCATGATACATCGCTGGTGGCTGCTTCGAGTGAGGAACTACAGAAGTTGGTGAATCAGTTTGGTAAAGTGTGTAAAAGAAGAAAATTGAGAGTAAATGTGAATAAGAAGACAAGGTCATTAAGTTCAGTGGGATTGAGGAACAAGTAAATTAGGACGTACGTTTGAGTGGAGAAAACCAGGAGGAACTAAAGTGTTTTGCATATCTGGGAGTGGATTTAGCAGCAGATGGAACCATGGAAGCAACAGTGAGTCACATGGTGGGGAAGGGGGCGAAGGTTCTGAGAGCATTGAAGAATATGTGGAAGGCAAAAATGTTATCTCAGACAGCAAAAATGGGTATGTTTGAAGGAATAGTAGTTTTATCAATAGTATATGGTTGTGAGGCATGGGCTATAGAGAGACTTATATATATTTATATATATATATATATATATATATATATATATATATATATATATATATATATATATATATATATATATATATATATATTTATATATTTGTTTTCTTTTCTTTCATAATATTCGCCATTTCCCGCGTTAGCAAGATAGCGTTAAGAACAGAGGACTGGGCCTCTGAGGGAATATCCTCACCTGGCCTCGTTCTCTGTTCCTTCTTTTGGAAAAAGAAAAAAAAACGAGAGGGGAGGATTTCCAGCCCCCCCGGTCCCTCCCCTTTTAGTCGCCTTCTACGACACGCAGGGAATACGTGGGAAGTATTCTTTCTCCCCTATCCCCAGGGATAATATATATATATATATATATATATATATATATATATATATATATATATATATATATATATTTTTTTTTTATTTTGCTTTGTCGCTGTCTCCCGCGTTTGCGAGGTAGCGCAAGGACACAGACGAAAGAAATGGCCCATCCCACCCCCATACACATGTATATACATACACGTCCACACACGCAAATATACATCCCTATACATCTCAATGTACACATATATATACACCCACAGACACATACCTATATACCCATGCACACAGTTCACACTGTCTGCCTTTATTCATTCCCATCGCCACCTCCCCACACATGGAATAACATCCCCCTCCCCCAACATGTGTGCGAGGTAGCGCTAGGAAAAGACAATAAAGGCCCCATTCGTTCACACTCAGTCTCTAGCTATCGTGCAATAATGCCCGAAACCACAGCTCCCTTTCCACATCCAGGCCCCACACAACTTTCCATGGTTTACCCCAGACGCTTCACATGCCCTGATTCAATCCACTGACAGCACGTCAACCCCGGTATACCACATCTCTCCAATTCACTCTATTCCTTGCCCGCCTTTCACCCTCCTGCATGTTCAGGCCCCGATCACTCAGAATCTTTTTCACTCCATCTTTCCACCTCCAATTTGGTCTCCCACTTCTCCTCGTTCCCTACACCTACGACACATATATCCTCTTGGTCAATCTTTCCTCACTCATTCTCTCCACGTGCCCAAACCATTTCAAAACACCCTCTTCTGCTCTCTCAACCACGCTCATTTATTTCCAAACATCTCTCTTACTCTTACATTACTTACTCGATCAAACCACCTCACATCACACATTGTCCTCAAACATCTCATTACCAGCACATCCACCCTCCTGCGCACAACTCTATCCATAGCCCACGCCTCGCAACCATACAACATTGCTGGAACCACTATTCCTTCAAACATAGCCATTTTTGCTTTCAGAGATAATGTTCTCGACTTACACACATTCTTCAAGGCTCCCAGGATTTTCGCCCATTCCCCCACCCTATGATTCACTTCCGCTTCCATGCTTCCATCTGCTGCCAGATCCACTCCCAGATATCTAAAACACTTTACTTCCTCCAGTTTTTCTCCATTCAAACTTACCTCCCAATTAACTTGACCCTCAACCCTACGGTACCTAATAACCTTACTCCTATTCACATTTACGCTTAACTGTCTTCTTTCACACACTTAACCAAAGTCAGTATATATATATATATATATATATATATATATATATATATATATATATATATATATATATATATATATATATATATATATATATATATATATATATATATATATATATATATATATATATATATATATATATATATATATATATATATATATATATATATATATATATATATATATATATTTATATTATATATATACATATATATATATATATATATATATATATATATATATATATATATATATATTTTTTTTTGGGGGGTTTGTCGCTGTCTCCCGGGTTTGCGAGGTAGCGCAAGGAAACAGACGAAAGAAATGTCCCAACCCACCCCCATACACATGTATATACATGCGTCCACACACGCAAATACATATACCTACACAGCTTTCCATGGTTTACCCCAGGCGCTTCACATGCCCTAATTCAATCCACTGACAGCACGTCAACCCCGGTATACCATATCGATCCAATTCACTCTATTCCTTGCCCTCCTTTCACCCTCCTGCATGTTCAGGCCCCGATCACACAAAATCTTTTTCACTCCATCTTTCCACCTCCAATTTGGTCTCCCACTTCTCCTCGTTCCCTCCACCTCCGACACATATATCCTCTTGGTCAATCTTTCCTCACTCATCTCTCCATGTGCCAAAACCATTTCAAAACACCCTCTTCTGCTCTCTTAACCACGCTCTTTTTATTTCCACACATCTCTCTTACCCTTACGTTACTTACTCGATCAAACCACCTCACACCACACATTGTTCTCACACATCTCATTTCCAACACATCCATCCTCCTGCGGACAACTCTATCCATAGCCCACACCTCGCAACCATACAACATTATTGGAACCACTATTCCTTCAAACATACCCATTTTTGCTTTCCGAGATAATGTTCTCGACTTCCACACATTCTTCAAGGCTCCCAGGATTTTCGCCCCCTCTCCCACCATATGATACACTTCCGCTTCCATGGTTCCATCCGCTGCCAGATCCACTCCCAGATATCTAAAACACTTTACTTCCTCCAGTTTTTCTCCATTGAAACTTACCTCCGAATTGACTTGACCCTCAACCCTACTGTACCTAATTACCTTGCTCTTATACACATTCACTCTTAACTTTCTTCTTTCACACACTTTACCAAACTCAGTCACCGGCTTCTGCAGTTTCTCACATGAATCAGCCACCAGCGCTGTATCATCAGCGAACAACAACTGACTCACTTCCCAAGCTCTCTCATCCCCAACAGATTTCATACATGCCCCTCTTTCCAAAACTCTTACATTCATGGAGACATCACACACCCCTGCCGCAAACCTACATTCACTGAGAACCAATCACTTTCCTCTCTTCCTACACGTACACATGCCTTACATCCTCGATAAAAACTTTTCACTGCTTCTAACAACTTGCCTCCCACACCATATATTCTTAATACCTTCCGCAGAGCATCTCTATCAACTCTAGTATATATATATATATATATATATATAGATATATATATATATATATATATATATATATATATATATATATATATATATATATCCTCTTTGTCAATCTTTCTTCACTCATTCTCTCGATGTGACCAAACCATTTCAAAACACCCTCTTCTGCTCTCTCAACCACATTCGTAATATTACCAAATACCTCTCTTACCCTTTCATTACTTACTCGATCAAATCACCTCACACCACATATTGTTGTTCTCAAACATTTCACTTCTAGCACATCCATCCTCCTCCACACAACTCAGACTATAGACCACGTCTCGCAACCATACAACGTTGTTGAAACCAATATTCCTTTAAACATACCCATTTTTGCTTTCCAAGATAACGTTCTCGACTTCCACACGTTTTTCAAAGCTCCCAGAACTTTTGCCCCTCCCCCATCCTATGATTCACTTCCGCTCTCATGATTCCATCAGCTGCCAAATTCTCTCCCAGATATCTAAAACATTTGACTTCCTCCACTTTTTCTCTATTCAAACTTGCCTCCCAATTGACTTGTCCCTCAATCCTACTGTACCCAGTAACCTTGCTCATGTTTACATTTACTCTCAGCTTTCTTCTTTCACACATTTTACCAAACTCAGTTACCAGCTTCTGCAGTTTCTCACATGATTCAGCCACCAGCGTTATATCATCAGCGACCAACAACTGACTCACTTCCCAAGCTCTCTCATTCACAAGAGCCTGCATACTTGCCCCTCTTTCCAAACTTCTTGCATTCACCGCCCTAACAACCCCTTCCATAAACAAAGTAAACAGCATGGAGGCATCACACACCCCTGCCACAAACCTACATTCACTGAGAACCAATCACTTTCCTGTCTTCCTACACGTACACATGCCTTACATCATCGATAAAAACTTTTAACTGAATCTAGCAACATACCTCCTATATGATATATTCTTAATACCTTCCACAGAGCATCTCTATCAACTCTATCATATGCCTTCTCCAGATCCCTAAATGATACATGCAAATTAATTTCCTTTTCTATGTATTTCTTAAATACATTCTTCAAAGCAAACACCCGATCCACACATCCTCTACCAATTCTGAAACCACATGGCTCTTCCCCAATCTCATGCTATGTACATGCCTTCACCCTCTGAATGAATACCTTCCCATATAATTTACCAGGAATACTCAACAAACTTAAACCTCTGTAATTTGAGAACTCACTTTTATCCCGTTCCCTTTGTACAATAGCACTATGCAAGCTTTTCGAAAATCCTCCGGCACCTCACAATGAGTCATACATACATTAAATAACCTTAACAACCATTCAACAATAGAGTCATCCCCTTTTTTAATATGCAATACCATCCAAACCCGCTGCCTTGCCTGATTTCCTCAAGAGCAAGGGAAGGAGTAGCACTACTCCTGAACCAGGAGTAACGGGAGTATGTGATAGAGTGTAAGATAGTGAACTTTCGATTGATAAGGGTAAAACTGAAAGTGGATGGAGAGAGATGGGTGATTACTGGTGCATATGCACCTGGGCATGAGAAGAAACATCATGAGAGGCAAGTATTTTGGGAGCAGATGAGTGAGTGTGTTAGTAGTTTTGATGCACGAGACCGGGTTATAGTGATGGGTGATTTGAATGCAAAGGTGAGTAATGTGGCAGTTGAGGGAATAATTGGTGTACATGGAGAGTTCATTGTTGTAAATGGAAATGGTGAGGAGCTTGTAGATTTCGGTGGTGAAAAAGGACTGGTGATTGGGAATACCTGGTTTAAAAAGAGAGAATATACATAAGAATACCTATGTAAGTAGGATAGAATGCCGAAGAGCGATATAGGATTTATGACGAGGTTATTGATAGGCTCGCGAAAGAGACACTTTTGGATGCTAAAGAGCTGAATGGGAGAAAGCTGGAGGGGGGGATGACCTGATATCTTGTGGAGTGAGAAAAAAAAGAACAACTCGAACTAAAGTCGTAGCGTTAACATTTCCGTGAGAAGGGAAAAAGAGGGGAAAAAAAAGGAAAAAATGAAAAAAGAAACAGAGGGAAAAATGAAAAACAAAGAACGCAAAGGAAAAAGAAGAAAAGAGAAAGGATACGAAGTGAATATTAGTAAATTACAGAAAAGAAAGAGCCTGATAGGTTGAGCGAATCGTATGAAGCGCTAACCGAGCTGCAAAAGGCCTGCTACTAGATATCGGCCACCCCCATGCTCTGCCAGCGACCCGCCAAGCCGACCGCCACCCCCCCGTGCGACCTGATCTATGGGTTGCCGTCCAGGGCTACAAACGTCCTCCGAGCAGGCATGCCCACCGCACATGAGCCCAGCGCCGCAACGCCCCGGAGGGCCTCAACTTCCCGGACTAGAGAAGGTATTGCAGCGGGATCCAACATACTAGCCTGCGCCTCCTTCTTAGAAAGGCCTCCAAAAAGACGGGCCCACCACCGCCCCTGTGTGCTCATACACCACTCCCTCGGCCTTCGGCCCTGCGCCCCTATCCCGCGGTATGCCCCCTCTGGCCGCCAGCGCGAATTTATCTCGCTACACAAACCCAAAACGGTCGCCACCCCTCAGGAAAATGTCCGTGCGACCCACCCGATCTACCGTCCCCTTGCCCCCTATCGACCCATACCTAGCCCTTGCACCATGTCGTGATCACCCCCTACATTATCCTATCTCCGCGCATGCGTAGCCACAAAGAGCCATTGTACCATATAATCGACAGAAATCCAGCACGCAAGTGGCCGCATATTTGTGTATAAAATTGACGCCGAAGTATTAGCCCCGATCTCTATAATCCGGCCCGCCAGCACAGGTACCCCCTCTGCCGCGGATGACCCCTCAAAGTCGTGCCTCAACCCTGCCGGCCCTCACTCGCGTAAATGACTGGAACAAGTGCCTAGATCCCAAAGCAACCCCCCGTTGGAGCCAGATATGTATCCAGGAGGGACATTACAACCGACAGTCACCACACCTAGAAGCTGTTCCAGCTGAAAGTCGCCCTAGCAAGCAAAGAGCCACTAGACCACCGACCACAGGGTAAAAAAGAGCGAGCTCAACCAAACCGACGGAAACCTAAGATGAGGATTCCAGTGACCAACCCCAGTGAGGGTCAATGCTAGCGCGGGTTGCCGTGCCAGACCATATCATCCGAAAGGGAAGAGTCAGATGTAACCGCAAGAGGTAAAGGAAGGATGTGAGGTAACAGGTGTTAGATTTGAAGCAGTAAACAGAGAACAACTTAGAAAAGCACAAGGATTCTTTATTGTACGTTAAGCAATATAAAAGTGGAACTGGCGACACGGCCTCATGATAGGTAGATGGAAGCTACCTCTGTTGAAGATAATACGACAACCAGGGTGAGGGAGGCAATAGTAAGCAAGCATATGAAACTTTTAATATCGAGGATGGAAAGGCATGTGTACTCGTGTAGACAGAGAGGACAGTGGATTGGAAACACATGAATTAAAGGATTGGCGCAGGGTGTGTGATTTCTCCCTGTTTGATTAAATTTGTTTATGAAGGGGTATGTTAGAGGGAGGTTGAAAAGCAAGCGTAAAAATAGGCAAGAGGGGCCCGTCTGACAGTATCTGATTGGGGAAGAGAGAGCTTCTGGTGAAGTGCGTCAGAGTAGTTCGATGATGATACAGCGAGCAGGTGGCCTGATTCATGTGAGAAACTGCAGAAGCTGGTGACTGAGTTTGGTAAAGCGTGTGAAAGAAGAAAGTTAAGAGTAAATATGAATAAGAGCAAGGTAATTAGGTACAGTAGGGTTGAGGGTCAAGTCAATTGGGAGGTAAGTTTGAATGGAGAAAAACTGGAGGAAGTAAAGTGTTTTAGATATCTGGGAGTGGATCTGGCAGCGGATGGAACCATAGAAGCGGAAGTGGATCATAGGGTCGGGGAGGGGGCGAAAATCCTGGGAGCCTTGAAGAATGTGTGGAAGTCGAGAACATTATCTCGGAAAGCAAAAATGGATATGTTTGAAGGAATAGTGGTTCCAACAATGTTGTATGGTTCCGAGGCGTGGGCTATGGATAGAGTTGTGCGCAGGAGGATGGATGTGCTGGAAATGAGATGTTTGAGGACAATGTGTGTTGTGAGGTGGTTTCATCGAGTAAGTAACGTAAGGGTAAGAGGGATGTGTGGAAATAAAAAGAGCGTGGTTGAGAGAGCAGAAGAGGGTGTTTTGAAATGGTTTGGGCACATGGAGAGAATGAGTGTGGAAA
>NC_092226.1:49517897-49534934 GCF_036320965.1 Panulirus ornatus
AAGGGGATAAGAGTGAGTGCTCAAATTACAGAGGTATAAGTTTGTTGAGTATTCCTGGTAAATTATATGGGAGGGTATTGATTGAGAGGGTGAAGGCATGTACAGAGCATCAGATTGGGGAAGAGCAGTGTGGTTTCAGAAGTGGTAGAGGATGTGTGGATCAGGTGTTTGCTTTGAAGAATGTATGTGAGAAATACTTAGAAAAGCAAATGGATTTGTATGTAGCATTTATGGATCTGGAGAAGGCATATGATAGAGTTGATAGAGATGCTCTGTGGAAGGTATTAAGAATATATGGTGTGGGAGGCAAGTTGTTAGAAGCAGTGAAAAGTTTTTATCGAGGATGTAAGGCATGTGTACGTGTAGGAAGAGAGGAAAGTGATTGGTTCTCAGTGAATGTAGGTTTGCGGCAGGGGTGTGTGATGTCTCCATGGTTGTTTAATTTGTTTATGGATGGGGTTGTTAGGGAGGTAAATGCAAGAGTTTTGGAAAGAGGGGCAAGTATGAAGTCTGTTGGGGATGAGAGAGCTTGGGAAGTGAGTCAGTTGTTGTTCGCTGATGATACAGCGCTGGTGGCGGATTCATGTGAGAAACTGCAGAAGCTGGTGACGGAGTTTGGTAAAGTGTGTGGAAGAAGAAAGTTAAGAGTAAATGTGAATAAGAGCAAGGTTATTAGGTACAGTAGGGTTGAGGGTCAAGTCAATTGGGAGGTGAGTTTGAATGGTGAAAAACTGGAGGAAGTGAAGTGTTTTAGATATCTGGGAGTGGATCTGTCAGCGGATGGAACCATGGAAGCGGAAGTGGATCATAGGGTGGGGGAGGGGGCGAAAATTTTGGGAGCCTTGAAAAATGTGTGGAAGTCGAGAACATTATCCCGGAAAGCAAAAATGGGTATGTTTGAAGGAATAGTAGTTCCAACAATGTTGTATGGTTGCGAGGCGTGGGCTATGGACAGAGTTGTGCGCAGGAGGATGGATGTGCTGGAAATGAGATGTTTGAGGACAATGTGTGGTGTGAGGTGGTTTGATCGAGTAAGTAACGTAAGGGTAAGAGAGATGTGTGGAAATAAAAAGAGCGTGGTTGAGAGAGCAGAAGAGGGTGTTTTGAAATGGTTTGGGCACATGGAGAGAATGAGTGAGGAAAGATTGACCAAGAGGATATATGTGTCGGAGGTGGAGGGAACGAGGAGAAGAGGGAGACCAAATTGGAGGTGGAAAGATGGAGTGAAAAGGATTTTGTGTGATCGGGGCCTGAACATGCAGGAGGGTGAAAGGAGGGCAAGGAATAGAGTGAATTGGAGCGATGTGGTATACAGGGGTTGACGTGCTGTCAGTGGATTGAATCAAGGCATGTGAAGCGTCCGGGGTAAACCATGGAAAGCTGTGTAGGTATGTATATTTGCGTGTGTGGACGTGTGTATGTACATGTGTATGGGGGGGGTTGGGCCATTTCTTTCGTCTGTTTCCTTGCGCTACCTCGCAAACGCGGGAGACAGCGACAAAGTATAAAAAAAAAAAAAAAAAAAAATATATATATATATATATATATATATATATATATATATATATATATATATATGTCTAAATGTGTGTGGATGTAACCAAGATGAGAAAAAAGGAGAGATAGGTAGTATGTTTGAGGAAAGGAACCTGGATGTCCTGGCTCTGAGTGAAACGAAGCTCAAGGGTGGTTTGGGAAAGTCTTGGGAGTAGAGTCAGGGGTTAGTGAGAGGACAGGAGCAAGGGAAGGAGTAGCAATACTCCTGAAACAGGACTGGTGGGAGTATGTGATAGAGTGTAGGAAAGTAAATTCTAGATTGATATGGGTAAAACTGAAAGTTGATGCAGAGAGATGGGTAATTATTGGTGCATATGCACCTGGGCATGAGAAGAAAGATCATGAGAGGCAAGTGTTTTGGGAGCAGCTGAATGAGTGTGCTAGTGGTTTTGATGCAGAAGACCGGGTAATAGTGATGGGTGATTTGAATGCAAAGGTGAGTAATGTGGCGTTTGAGGGAATAATTGGTATGCATGGGGTGTTCAGTGTTGTAACTGGAAATGGTGAAGAGCTTGTAGATTATGTGCTGAAAAAGGACTGGTGATTGGGAATACCTGGTTTAAAAAGCGAGATATACATAAGTATATGTATGTAAGTATGGGAGATGGACAGAGAGCGTTATTGGATTACGTGTTAATTGATAGGAGCGCGAAAGAGAGACTTATGGATGTTAATGTGCTGAGAAGTGCAACTGGAGGGATGTCTGATCATCATCATGTGGAGGCGAAGGTGAAGATTTGTAGGGGTTTTCAGAAAAGAAGAGAGAATGTTGGGGTGAGGAGAGTGGTGAGAGTAAGTGAGCTAGGGAAGGAGAATTGTGTGAGGAAGTACCAGGAGAGACTCAGTACAGAATGGAAAAAGGTGAGAACAAAGGAGGTAAGGTGAGTGGGGGAGGAATGGCATGTATTTAGGGAAGCAGTGATGGCTTGCACAAAAGATGCTTGTGGCATGAGAAGCGTGGGAGGTAGGTTGATTAGAAAGGGTAGTGAGTGGTGGGATGAAGAAGTAAGATTATTAGTGAAAGAGAAGAGAGAGGCATTTGGACGATTTTTGTAGGGAAATAATGCAAATGAGTGGGAGATGTATAAAAGAAAGAGGCAGGAGGTCAAGAGAAAAGTGCATGAGGTGAAAAAGAGGGCAAATGAGAGCTGGGGTGAGAGAGTATCATTGAAATTTAGGGAGAATAAAAAGATGTTTTGGAAGGAGGAAAGGAGGAAGGAGGAAAATAAAGTGTGTAAGACAAGGGAGCAAATGGGAACTTCAGTGAAGGGGGCTAATGGGGAGGTGATAACAAGTAGTGGTGATGTGAGAAGGAGATGGAGTGAGTATTTTGAAGGTTTGTTGAATGTGTTTGATGATAGAGCGACAGATATAGGGTGTTTTGGTCGATTTGCTGTGCAAAGTGAGAGGGTTAGGAAAAGTGATTTGGTAAACAGAGAAGAGGTAGTAAAAGCTTCGCAGAAGATGAAAGCCGGCAAGGCAGCAGGTTTGGATGGTATTGCAGTGGAATCTATTAAAAAAGGGGGTGACTGCATTGTTGACTGGTTGTCAAGGTTATTCAATGAATGTATGATTCATGTTGAGGTGCCTGACGATTGGCGGAATGCTTGCATAGTGCCATTGTACAGAGGCAAAGGGGATAAGAGTGAGTGCTCAAATTACAGAGGTATAAGTTTGAGTATTCTTGGTAAATTATATGGGAGGGTATTGATTGAGAGGGTGAAGTCATGTACAGAGCATCAGATTCGGGAAGAGCAGTGTGGTTTCAGAAGTGGTAGAGGATGTGTGGATCAGGTGTTTGCTTTGAAGAATGTTTGTGAGAAATACTCAGAAAAGCAAATCGATTTGTATGTGGCATTAATCGATCTGGAGAAGGCATATGATAGAGTTGATAGACATGCTCTGTGGAAGGTATTAAGAATATATGTTTTGGAGGAAAGTTTTTAGAAGCAGTGAAAGGTTTTTATCGAGGATGTAAGGTATGTGTACGTGTAGGAAGACAGGAAAGTGATTGGTTCTCAGTGAATGTAGGATTGCAGCAGGGGTGTGTGATGTCTCCATGGTTGTATAATTTGTTTATGGATAGGGTTGTTAGGGAGGTGAATGCAAGAGTTTTGGAAAGAGGGGCAAGTATGCAGTCTGTTGTGGATGAAAGAGCTTGGAAAGTGAGTCAGTTGTTGTTCGCTGATGATACAGCGCTGGTGGCTGATTCATGTGAGAAACTGCAGAAGCTGGTGACTGAGTTTGGTAAAGTGTGTGAAAGAAGAAAGTTGAGAGTAAATGTGAATAAGAGCAAGGTTATTAGTTACAGTAGAGTTGAGGGTCAGGTTGATTGGGAGATAAGTTTGAATGGAGGAAAACTGGAGGAAATAAAGTGTTTTAGATATCTGGGAGTGGATCTGGCAGCGGATGGAACCATGGAAGCGGAAGTGAATCATAGGGTGGGGGAGAGGGTGAAAATTCTGGGAGCCTTGAAGAATATTTGGAAGTTTAGAATATTATTTCGGAAAAAAAAATGGGCATGTTTGAAGGAATAGTGATTCCAAGAATGTTTCATGGTTGCGAGGTATGGGCAATGGATAGAGTTGTTCGCAGGAGGGTGGATGTGCTGAAGATGAGATGTTTGAGGGCAATATGTGGTGTGAGGTGGTTTGATCGAGTACGTAATGTAAGGGTAAGTGAGATGTTTCATTACTTACTCGATCAAACCACCTCACTCCACATATTCTCCTCAAACATCTCATATCCAGCATATCCACCCTCCTATGCACAACTCTATCTATAGCCCACGCCTCGCAACCATATAACATTTTTGAAACCACTACTCCTTCAAACATACTTATTTTTGCTTTCCAAGGTAACGTTCTCACCTTCTACATATTTTTCAACGCTCCTAGAACTTTCAACCCCTCCTCCACCCTATGATTCACTTACGCTTCCATGGATATCCGCTCCCAGATATCTAAAGCACTACTTCCTCCAGTTTCTCTCCCGTCCCCTTTAGTCACCTTCTACGAGACGTGAGGAATGTCCTAGCGCTTTCTCGCGCATATGCGGGGCGGGGTGTCGACGGAAATGAATAAGGGCAGACAGTATGAATTATGTACATGTGTATATATGTATATGTCTCTGTGTATATATATGTATACGTTGGGATGTATAGGTATGTATACGTGCGTGTGTGGACGTGTATGTATATTCATGTGGATGTGGGTGGGTTTGGCGATTCTTTCGTTTGTTTCCTTGCGCTACCTAGCTAACGCGGGAGACAGCGACAAAGTATAATGAATAAATGTATAAATGAAATAATATATATATATATATATATACACATACATATATATATATATATATATATATATATATATATATATATATATATATATATATATATATATATATATATATATATATATATATATATATATATATATATATATATATATATATATATATATATATATATATATATATATATATATATATATACATATATATATATATATATATATATATATATATATATATATATATATATATATATATATATATATATATATATATATACATATATATATATATATATGTATATATATATATATATATATATATATATATATATATATATATGTATATATATATATATATATATATATATATATATATATATATATATATATATATATATATATATATATATATATATATATATATATATATATATATATATATATATATATATATATATATATATATATATATATATATATATATATATATATATATATATATATATATATATATATATATATATATATATATATATATATATGGTTTGGATGGTATTGCAGTGGAATTTATTAAAAAAGGGGGTGACTGTATTGTTGACTGGTTGGTAAGGTTATTTAATGTATGTATGACTCATGGTGAGGTGCCTGAGGATTGGCGGAATGCGTGCATAGTGCCATTGTACAAAGGCAAAGGGGATAAGAGTGAGTGCTCAAATTACTGAGGTATAAGTTTGTAGAGTATTCCTGGTGAATTATATGGGAGGGTATTGATTGAGAGGGTGAAGGCATGTACAGAGCATCAGATTGGGGAAGAGCAGTGTGGTTTCAGAAGTGGTAGAGGATGTGTGGATCATGTGTTTGCTTTGAAGAATGTATGTGAGAAATACTTAGAAAAGCAAATGGATTTGTATGTAGCATTTATGGATCTGGAGAAGGCATATGATAGAGTTGATAGAGAATGCTCTGTGGAAGGTATTAAGAATATATGGTGTGGGAGGAAAGTTGTTAGAAGCAGTGAAAGTTTTTATCGAGGATGTAAGGCATGTGTACGTGTAGGAAGAGAGGAAAGTGATTGGTTCTCAGTGAATGTAGGTTTGCGGCAGGGGTGTGTGATGTCTCCATGGTTGTTTAATTTGTTTATGGATGGGGTTGTTAGGGAGGTAAATGCAAGAGTTTTGGAAAGAGGGGCAAGTATGAAGTCTGTTGGGGATGAGAGAGCTTGGGAAGTGAGTCAGTTGTTGTTCGCTGATGATACAGCGCTGGTGGCTGATTCATGTGAGAAACTGCAGAAGCTGGTGACTGAGTTTGGTAAAGTGTGTGAAGAAGAAAGTTAAGAGTAAATGTGAATAAGAGCAAGGTTATTAGGTACAGTAGGGTTGAGGGTCAAGTCAATTGGGAGGTGAGTTTGAATGGAGAAAAACTGGAGGAAATGAAGTGTTTTAGATATCTGGGAGTGGATCTGGCAGCGGATGGAACCATGGAAGCGGAAGTGGATCATAGGGTGGGGGAGGGGGCGAAAATTCTGGTAGCCTTGAAGAATGAGTGGAAGTCGAGAACATTATCTCGGAAAGCAAAAATGGGTATGTTTGAAGGAATAGTGGTTCCAACAATGTTGTATGGTTGCGAGGCGTGGGCTATGGATAGAGTTGTGCGCAGGAGGATGGATGTGCTGGAAATGAGATGTTTGAGGACAATGTGTGGTGTGAGGTGGTTTGATCGAGTGAGTAACGTAAGGGTAAGAGAGATGTGTGGAAATAAAAAGAGCGTGGTTGAGAGAGCAGAAGAGGGTGTTTTGAAATGTTTTGGGCACATGGAGAGAATGAGTGAGGAAAGATTGACCAAGAGGATATATGTGTCGGAGGTGGAGGGAACGAGGAGAAGAGGGAGACCAAATTGGAGGTGGAAAGATGGAGTGAAAAAGATTTTGTGTGATCGGGGCCTGAACATGCAGGAGGGTGAAAGGAGGGCAAGGAATAGAGTGAATTGGATCGATGTGGTATACCGGGGTTGACGTGCTGTCAGTGAATTGAATCGGGCATGTGAAGCGTCTGGGATAAACCATGGAAAGCTGTGTAGGTATGTATATTTGCGTGTGTAGACGTATGTATATATATGTGTATGGGGGTGGGTTGGGACATTTCTTTCGTCTGTTTCCTTGCGCTACCTCGCAAACGCGGGAGACAGCGACAAAGCAAATAAAGAAAAAAAAAGAAAAAAATAATATATATATATATATATATATATATATATATATATATATATATATATATATATATATATATATATATATATATACATGTATATATATCATAACCATATTCCATCTCCCGGTGATCCTTATCACGATACATTTCGTTACTGTTAGTATGGGCCCAAAATGAAGCAAGAGTTTTGGTGGCATTTAGCTCTTGTCCAAGTACTCCATGTGGGTGCTGGTTGCTGATAAGTTGACGAGATGCCTACGTCCCTATGGCTGTCGTAGCAGAACGGGGAAACAGAGACAGCTGATGACAATAAGGCTAGGGAGGAGCTGGGTGCAGGAGGGGTTGGGGAATCTCTTGTATGAGCCTTCGATTTAATGTTGTGATGGACTGTACGGTTTCTAGTCCTACAGAGTGAAGTTGTGTCCTTTTCCTGGAGTATCGTATTGTCTTTACGAGTGTATTTACCGTGTTACAGCAAATGGGATTCATATGCATATTCTTCCCTAAGGTGCAAAGAAGTGTTAAGTTCCATCGATATGATACGGTAATACGTAAGACTTACCGCAACCGGGTGATATCTTTTTCCCCTTAAAACTCTCTCTCTCTCTCTCTCTCTCTCTCTCTCTCTCTCTCTCTCTCTCTCTCTCTCTCTCTCTCTCTCTCTCTCTCTCTCTCTCTCTCTCTCTCTCTCTCTCTCTCTCTCTCCGCTGCTATTTCTTTTACTCCTTTTAAGGGGACTGCCTACATCTTTTTCGTTAGCGTTCGTCCAGACCCCTTCGCTTGGAACTTGTGGTCTGTGTGGTCGCAAGTTGTAACTCGATATAACTGATTTTAACAACTTTCTTGTGTTTTATGAAAATCTCCATAACATAACGAACGAAGTTCAGTGCAATGAGACTGGATCATTTGTTAACAAGAAGGAAGTTATAATTGTAGGGACTATACTTCCAATTGTAGCTGACAAAAATTCCAAATTGAACTGGAAGATCAAGAGTAGATTGGTTGACTTGACTGCAGGCACTTGTCTGAACCATATAGTTATAATGTCAAGTTATGAGAAAAATAGTGACTTCAGCTCCCACGAGTTAGGTTACACTCTGGCCAACATTGAACTCCGTATTTCTAGGTTAGAAATAGATGCTTGATGTGAAAGTAATGATAACATTGTCTTTACCCAAATTACAGAGAAGTAACGTTTGAGAAAATGAAACGCGATATTGACAATGATAAGAGGATTAATCTCCTTGATGTTAATGCCGCTGAAAAGATAGGAGTGTATTTATAAACACATTACTTCTGATGGAGAGCTAAAGAATATCTTGAAAGATGAAATTATTCAGTGGAAACTCAAAACCACCTGGATGTAGATGACAACAGAGGAACTAATTCGTCCTAAATAACACGTGCAAGAAGTAAAGTCAAAGCAAAAACAGGGAAGATTGTGTAAAACATTTACGACAACACAGAGGGAAAAGCAGATGACAAAGTAAAAGCTGACATAAAAAAAAAATCCCTTTATGTTAAGAATTATTCTGATTTTCTTCTTTTTTTGTCTTCTTCCTACTTTCTTTTTCTTCTTCTTTCGCTCTTTTTCATCAGGGAGCAAGATAAGCTTACTTCCTGTTTGACGAAGGATTTGTGAGATTAAGAGAAGAATTCAGGAAGAAGAGTGAAGCGCTGGAAAGTTGAGATGATATGCTGAAGCTGTGGGAAAGTGATGCAGGTTAGGTACCAAGGCCTTGACTTGTGATGTTAGGCGTACAAGGCCTTAGCTTGTCCTGGTAGGAGTGCAATGCTTCAGCTTGTGGTGGTGGATGTACAAAGCCTCAGCTTGTGCTGGTAGGACTACAAGTCTAAGCTGGTGGTAAGTGTACAAGGCCTCAGTTTGTACTAGTAGGTATACAAGGTCTTAGTTTTTGGTGGTAAGTGTACAAGGTCTCATCTTGTACCGGTAGAAGTACATGCCTCAGCTTCTAGTGGTAGGCGTAAAAGGTTTCAGCTTGTGCTGGTAGGAGTACCTGGTCTCAGCTTCTGGTGGTAGGTGTAAAAGGCTTCAGCTTGTGCTGGTAGGATTAAAAAGTTTCGGCTTGTGCTGGTAGGTGTACAAGGCCTCAGTTTGTGCTGTTGAATGTACAAGGAATCATCTCGTGCTACTAAGTGTATAGTCAGTAAACAAAAAAGAAAATAAAGTCATCCTTGACTTCAGTGGAATCTATAACAAGCTGGATCGGTATGGCTGGTACTTCTCTTTATCTTTTTTATTTCTTAACATTATAAGTTCCCCTTCTTTATGTCCTGCTCTTTGATTAATCTTTGAAATAATACTGCAAATGATCTCTTTAATTACAAAGAACAAGCAAGTTTAATTTCACATTTGTGAAAGAAAACGATAAGGACGTGAATGCGTAGCCCAATATCTTCAGAAAATGTATTAGTTTTGCTGACGGAAACATCCGAACAGGCAGACAAAAATATATTCATTATTAGGACATCTTTATTTTCCTTGTGAGGGATTTATCTAACCATTGTATGCTAATTTTCCTTTAATCGCAGGAATTTGCAGTCGGAACGACCATAATTGTTCAAAAAATTACGAAATCGAAACATGCTCTATTAAATCAGGCTCAGTGTCGTATATGGCAGTTGTGGCCGTTGCATTCGTCAACGAGCATTTGTAGCGAATGGAACGCAGAAATGATAACGAGACTTCACATGAAACGCGACTAAAATGCAGTAAAGCACAACTACATTTGTTTTTGTTTTGAAATGTACGTTTTAGAACGGTGCTACATTTTACGAATTTTCTTTCACCGTTGCACATTTCATATTGATTTAATCATACATCACTTTTTTTGTATAGATGGTAGATATTCCTTTTTATTTTACATACAAAAAGCAGAGCGTTTTCAATTTAACACTAGGAGACAATAGGAATACAGAAGTTTCAGATAATTCCGTTCAGGGAAGTTCCCTCATCCCTCCAACTGTTCGTTTTCCCGTCTCTGTATAGTGCTGTCGTCACACAGGGAGAACAGGCACACCAGTACATGACAATACCTGGGAGAATTTTGATAGTTCAAAATGTAAAGCACAGGAAGTTTAGCGATACTGTTCCTGTTGACTGTGGAAGGCCTTAGCTTGGTGTACAAGACCTCAGCTTGTGCTGGTAGACGTTCAAGACCTCAGCTTGTGCTGGAGAGGTGAATAGAACCTCAACCTATGCTGGCTGGTGTACAAGACCACAGCTTGTATCGGAAGGTGTACAAGAGTTCTGCTTGTGCTAGCAGGTCTACAAGACCTCATCTTTTACCGATAGGTGTACAACGCCTCAACTTGTTCTGTTAGGTATGCAAGACCTCAGCTTGTGCTGGCAGATGTACAAGGCGAAAGTTTGTGCTGGTAGGTGTACAAGACCTTAGCTTATGCTGACAGGCATACAAGACCTCAGCTTGTGCTGGTAGGTGTGCAAAATCTCAACTTGTGCTGACAGGTGTGCAAGACCTCATCTTGTGCTGGCAGATGTATAAGGCGAAAGTTTGTGCTGGTAGGTGGACAAGACCTCAGCTTGTGCTGGTAGGTGAATAATGGTCACTCTAGAATAGTGAGTTACCGGTAGATAAAGGAACGACTTGTGTTACCCATGAGGCCGTACGAAGCCTAACAGTGGAGACCACCCTGATTTAATATGGCAGTGTTCATGAAAGTTATACACTACACTTTTCAAGAGGATCTTAGTCCTCCCAAGCTTGGTTATCGAAAGACTCTCTGATTTTCAAGAAAGAACTGTTGTTGAGCCCGCTGTATATGCCAAATACAGTTTTATTTTGTAAAATGAGACTTTCCTTCATATCCCACGACCACGACTACAAGCAGACTGATGTACCAGACCTTGTCTGGTGCTGGTCGGTGTACAAGATCAAGCTTTCGTTTGTAGGTATATAAGGCTTGAGCTAGTAGAAGTACAAGTCCTCAGCTTGGCTGGATGGTATATAAGGCCTTAGCTTGTGCCGATAGTGGGGCAAGTCCTTAGCTTGTGCTAGAAGGTGTACAAGACCAGATCTTGTGCTGGCAGGTGTACAAGACCAGATCTTGTGCTGGCAGGTGTACAAGACCAGATCTTGTGCTGGCAGGTGTACAAGACCAGATCTTGTGCTGGTAGGTGTAAAAGACCAGATCTTGTGCTGGCAGGTGTACAAGACCAGATCTTGTGCTGGTAGGTGTAAGAGCTTTTCGTAGTTTTCAAATTCATATCCTGACCTGTAATTTTCTGATATCTTAAAGACACAGTTGCACATCAGTTCAGTAGATGAAGAAAAGAGGAAAGATCACTAAAAGTTTTAAAAAAAAGATGTTTAGTTATGCAGTAGAAATGAAAAAAAAGATCGAATACAAGGCTGAATAAAACAGTACGAGAACGGTAGGCAAGCCGTATGATTCGACCGGTTGTTCAAACCTCTCTCTCTCTCTCTCTCTCTCTCTCTCTCTCTCTCTCTCTCTCTCTCTCTCTCTCTCTCTCTCTCTCTCTCTCTCTCTCTCTCTGATGCAAACAGTGGAACGAAACAAAGTCTTGTCCATGATTTCAGTACCACATGAGGCGAGGAGAAGGCATGTTCTGTAATAAAGCTGTCAGTAGCAAGGAAGTTGATAATCTTCCTCAGTAAGCCAACTGTAATTGTTCAGCTGACTGTGTTTGGTCAAATCTTTGGGAGAAGACTCTACTTTCTCTAGTTTAGTTTACAAGATTTTACAACGATTGGAAGTTCATATGTATATACAAAATACCGTGTGTGTGTGTGTGTGTGTGTGTGTGTGGTGTGTGTGTGTGTGTGTGTGTGTGTGTGTGTGGGTGGGTGTATGTGTGTGTGTGTGTGTGTGTGTGTGTGTGTGCGTGTGTGTGGGCGTATGGGTAATTTCCTATTTGTCCTGTACAGGGAGGCAGTTCGAATCTTCTCTAGTACCATTAATTCTTTTTTTCTAAGCTTTTGTATGATGTCCAAACCTTACGTATCTATATTCTGCGTATGCGGGTGGGTTGGGCCATTCTATTGTCTGTTTCCCTGCCCTACCTCGCTAACGCATGAGACAGCGACAGAGCAAAATGAATGAAATAATATATGTATATATATATATATATATATATATATATATATATATATATTTCTTTTTCTTTCTTTCATACTATTCGCCATTTCCCGCATTACCGAGGTAGCGTTAAGAACAGAGGACTGGGCCTTTGAGGGAATATCCTCATCTGGCCCCCTTCTCTGTTTCTTCTTTGGAAAAAAATATATATATATATATATATATATATATAGAGAGAGAGAGAGAGAGAGAGAGAGAGAGAGAGAGAGAGAGAGAGAGAGAGAGAGAGAGAGAGAGAGAGAGAGAGAGAGAGAGAGAGAGAGAGAGAGAGAGAGAGAGAGAGAGAGAGAAGGTAGTAAAAGCTTTGCCGAAGATGAAAGACGGCAAGGCAGCAGGTTTGGATGGTATTGCAGATGAATTTATCACAAAAGGGGGTGACTGTATTGCTGACTGGTTGGTAAGGTTATTTGATGTATGTATGATTCATGGTGAGGTGCCTGAGGATTGGCGGAATGCTTGCATAGTGCCATTGTAAAAAGGCAAAGGGGGTAAGAGTGAGTGCTCAAATTACAGAGGTATATGTTTATTGAGTATTCCTGGTAAATTATATGGGAGGGTATTGATTGAGAGTGTGAAGGCATGTACAGAGCATCAGATTGAGGAAGAGCAGTGTGGTTTCAGAAGTGGTAAAGGATGTGTGGATCAGGCGTTTGATTTGAAGAATGTATGTGAGAAATAATTAAAAAAGCAAATGGATTTGTATGTATCATTAATCGATCTGGAGAAGGCATATGATAGAGTTGATAGAGATGCTCTGTGGAAGGTATTAAGAATATATGGTGTGGGAGGCAAGTTGTTGAAAGCGGTGAAAAGTTTTTATCGACGATGTAAGGCATGTGTACGTGTAGGAACAGAGGAAAGTGATTGGTTTTCTGTGAATTTAGGTTTGCGGCAGGGGTGTGTGATTTTCCATGGTTGTTTAATTTGTTTGTGGATGGGGTTGTTACGGAGGTGAATGCAAGAGTTTTGGAAAGAGGGGCAAGTATGCAGTCTGTTGTGGATGAGAGAGCTTGGGAAGTGAGTCAGTTGTTGTTCGCTGATGATACATCGCTGGTGGCTGATTCATGTGAGAACCTGCAGAAGCTGGTGACTAAGTTCGGTAAAGTGTGTGAAAGAAGAAAGTTAGCAGTAAGTGTGAATAAGAGCAAGGTCATTAGGTACAGTATGGTTGAGGGTCAAGTCAATTGGGAGATAAGTTTGAATGGAGAAAAACTGGAGGAAGTAAAGTGTTTTAGATATCTGGGAGTGGATCTGGCAGCGGATGGAACCATGGAAGCTGAAGTGAATCATGGAGTGGGGGAGGGGGAGAAAATTTCTGGGAGCCTTCAAGAATGTTTGGAAGTCGAAAAAATTATCTCGGAAAGGAAAAATGGGTATGTTTGAAGGAGTAGTGGTTCCAACAATGTTGTAAGCTGCGAGGCGTGGGCTATGGATGGAGTTGTGCGCGGGAGTGTGGATGTGCTGGAAATGAGATGTTTGAGGACAATATGTGGTGTGAGGTGGTTTGATCGAGTTAATAATGTAAGGGTGAGAGAGATGTTTGGAAATAAAAAGAGTGTGGTTGGGGGAGCAGAGGAGGGTGTTCTGAAATGGTTTGGTCACATGGAGAGAATGAGTGAGGAAAGATTGACTAAGAGGATATATGTGTCACAGGTGGAGGGAACGAGAAGTGGGAGACCAAATTGGAGGCGGAAAGATGGAGTGAAAACGATTTTGAGTGATCGGGGCCTGAACATGCAGGAGGGTGAAAGGCGTGCAAGGAATAGAGTGAATTGGAACGATGTGGTATACCTAGTTGACGTGCTGTTAATGGATTGACCCAGGGCATGTGAAGCGTCTGGCGAAAACCATGGAAAGTTGTGTGGGGCCTGGATGTGGAAAGGGAGCTGTGGTTTCGGTGCATTATTACATGACAACTAGCGTCTGAGTGTGAACGAATGGGGCCTTTGTTGTCTTTCCTAGGGCTACTTCGCACACATGAAGGGTTAGCGGGTTGTTATTCCATGTGTGGCGAGGTAGCGATGGGAATAAATAAAGGCTGACAGTATGAATTATGTACATGTGTATATATGTATATGTCGGTGTGTGTATATATATGTATACATTAAGATGTGTAGGTATGTATATTTGCTTGTGTGGACGTGTATGTATATACGTGTGTATGTGGGTGGGTTGTGCCATTCTTTCGTCTGTTTCCTTGCGCTACCTCGCTAACGCGGGAGACAGCGACAAAGCAAAATAAAAAAAGAATAATAAATATATATATATATATATATGTATATATATATATATATATATATATATATATATATATATATATATATATATATATATATATATATATATTATTTCATACTTATTTCGCTCTGTCGCTGTCTCCCGCGTTAGCGAGGCAGCGCAAGGAAACAGACGAAAGAATGGCCCAACCCACCCACATACACATGTATATACATACACGTCCACCCACGCCAATATACATACCTATATATATAAATGTATACATATATATACAAACACAGATATATACATATATACATATGTACATAATTCATACTGTCTGCCTTTATTTATTCCCATCGCCACCTCGCCACAAATGGAATAACAATCCCCTAACCCCTCATGCGTGCGAGGTAGCGCTAGGAAAAGACACGAAAGGCCCCATTCGTTCACACCCAGTCTCTAGCTGCCATATAATAATGCACCGAAACCACAGCTCCCTTTCCACATCCAGGCCCCACAGAACTTTATATGGTTTACCACAGACGCTTCACATGCCCTGGTTCAATCAATTGACAGCACATCGACCCCGGTATACCACATCGTTCTAATTCACTCTATTCCTTGCACGCCTTTCACCCTCCTTCATGTTCTGGCTTCGATCACCGAAAAACTTTTTCACTCCATCTTTCCACCTGCAATTTGGTCTCCCACTACTCATTCCCTCCACTTCTGATACATATATCCTTTGTCAATCTTTCGTCACTCATTCTCTCCATGTGAGCAAACCATTTCAAAACACCCCCTTCTGCTCTCTCAGCCACACTCTTTTTATTACGACACATCTCTCTTATCCTTTCATTACTTATTCGATTAAACCACCTCACACCACATATCATCCTCAAACATGTCATTTCCAGCACATCTACCCTCGTCCGCACAACTCCATCAATAGCCCACACCTCAGAACCATATAACATTCTTGGAACAATTATTCCCTCTAAAATACCCATTTTTGCTTTCCAACACATTTTCCGATGCTCACAGAGCTTTCGTCTCCACCCCCCCCCCCCCCCCCCCACCCCACCCTATCCCACTCCACCCTCCATCCCCAACCGCCCACCCAGTGGTTCACCTCTGCTTCCTTGGTTACATCCGCTGCCAAATCCACTCCCAGATATCTAAAACGCTTTACTTCCTCATTATTTCTCCATTCAAACTTACCTCCCAGTTGACTTGTCCCTGAACCCTACTGTACCTAATAACCTTGCTCTTATTCACATTTGCTCTCAGCTTTCTTCTTTCACACAATTTACCAAACTCAGTTACCGTCATCTGCAGTTTCTCACCCGAATCAGCCACCAGCGATGTATCATCAACGAATAACAACTTACTTCCCAAGCTCTCTCATCCACAACAGACTGCATACTTGCCCCTCTTTCCAAAACTCTTGCTTTCACTGCCCAAACAACCCCATGCATAAACAAACTGAACATCCGTGGAGACATCACGCACCCCTACCGCAAACCAACATTCACTGAGAACCAATCACTTTCCTCTCTTTCTACACGTACACATGCCTTACATCCCGATAAAAACTTTTCACTTCTTCTAACGACTTACCTCCCACACCATATATTCCTAATACGTAACATAGAGCATCTCTATCAACTCTATCATATGCATTCTCCAGATCCATAAATGCTACATATATATCCAATTGCTTCTCTAAGAATTTCTCATATACATTCTTCAAAGCATACACCTGATCCACACATCCTCTACCACTTCTGAAACCACACTGCTCTTCCCCAATCTGATGATTTGTACATGCCTTCACCCTCTCAGTTAGTACCCTCCCATATCATTTCCCAGGAATACTAAAGAAACTTATACCTCTGTAATTTGAGTACTCACATTTATCCCCTTTGCCTTTGTACAATGGCACTATGCAAGCATTCCGCCAATCCTCAGGCACCTCACCATGAGTCATACTTACATTTAAGTAACCTTACCAACCAGTCAACAATACAGTCACCCCCTTTTTTGATAAATTCCACTGCAATAACATCCAAATCCGCTGCCTTGCCGGCTTTCATCTTCCGCAAAGCTTTTACTACCTCTTCTCTGTTTACCAAATCATTCTGCCTAACCCTCTCACTTTGCACATCACCTCGACCAAAATACCCTATATTTGCCATTCTATCATCAAACACATTCAACAAACCTTCAAAATACTCACTCCATCTCCTTCTCACACCGACACTACTTGCTATCAACCACCCATTAGCCCCCTTCAATGATGTTCCCATTTGTTCCCTTGTGTTACGCACTTTATTTACCTCCTTCCAAAACATCTTTTTGTTTTCCCTAAAATTTGATAATACTCTCTCACCCCAACTTTCATTTGCCCTCTTTTTTACCTCTTGCACCTTTCTCTTGACCTCCTGCCTTTTTATTTTATGCATCTGCTCGTCATCTGCATTATTTTGCCTGAAAAAGTCGCCCAAATGCCTCTCTCTTCTCTTTCACTAATAATCTTACTTCTTCATCGCACCACTCACTACCAATTGTAATCTGCCCACCTCCCACGCTTATCATGCCAAAAGCATCTTTTGTGCAAGTCA
>NC_092226.1:49535034-49595034 GCF_036320965.1 Panulirus ornatus
TTGGATGGCATTGCAGTGGAATTTATTAAAAAAGGGGGTGACTGTATTGTTGACTGGTTGGTAAGGTTATTTAATGTATGTATGACTCATGGTGAGGTGCCTGAGGATTGGCGGAATGCGTGCATAGTGCCATTGTACAAAGGCAAAGGGGATAAGAGTGAGTGCTCAAATTACAGAGGTATAAGTTTGTTGAGTATTCCTGGTAAATTATATGGGAGGGTATTGATTGAGAGGGTGAAGGCATGTACAGAGCATCAGATTGGGGAAGAGCAGTGTGGTTTCAGAAGTGGTAGAGGATGTGTGGATCAGGTGTTTGCTTTGAAGAATGTATGTGAGAAATACTTAGAAAAGCAAATGGATTTGTATGTAGCATTTATGGATCTGGAGAAGGCATATGATAGAGTTGATAGAGATGCTCTGTGGAAGGTATTAAGAATATATGGTGTGGGAGGCAAGTTGTGAGAAGCAGTGAAAAGTTTTTATCGAGAATGTAAGGCATGTGTACGTGTAGGAAGAGAGGAAAGTGACTGGTTCTCAGTGAATGTAGGTTTGCGGCAGGGGTGTGTGATGTCTCCATGGTTGTTTAATTTGTTTATGGATGGGGTTGTTAGGGAGGTGAATGCAAGATTTTTGGAAAGAGGGGCAAGTATGAAGTCTGTTGGGGATGAGAGATCTTGGGAAGTGAGTCAGTTGTTGTTCGCTGATGATACAGCGCTGGTGGCTGATTCATGTGAGAAACTGCAGAAGCTGGTGACTGAGTTTGGGAAAGTGTGTGAAAGAAGAAAGTTAAGAGTAAATGTGAATAAGAGCAAGGTTATTAGGTACAGTAGGGTTGAGGGTCAAGTCAATTGGGAGGTGAGTTTGAATGGAGAAAAACTGGAGGAAGTGAAGTGTTTTAGATATCTTGGAGTGGATCTGGCAGCGGATGGAACCATGGAAGCGGAAGTGGATCATAGGGTGAGGGAGGGGGCGAAAATTCTGGGGGCCTTGAAGAATGTGTGGAAGTCGAGAGCATTATCTCGGAAAGCAAAAATGGGTATGTTTGAAGGAATAGTGGTTCCAACAATGTTGTATGGTTGCGAGGCGTGGGCTATGGATAGAGTTGTGCGCAGGAGGATGGATGTGCTGGAAATGAGATGTTTGAGGACAATGTGTGGTGTGAGGTGGTTTGATCGAGTAATAACGTAAGGGTAAGAGAGATGTGTGGAAATAAAAAGATCGTGGTTGAGAGAGCAGAAGAGGGTGTTTTGAAATGGTTTGGGCACATGGAGAGAATGAGTGAGGAAAGATTGACCAAGAGGATATATATGTCGGAGGTGGAGGGAACGAGGAGAAGAGGGAGACCAAATTGGAGGTGGAAAGATGGAGTGAAAAAGATTTTGTGTGATCGGGACCTGAACATGCAGGAGGGTGAAAGGAGGGCAAGGAATAGAGTGAATTGGAGCGATGTGGTATACTGGGGTTGACGTGCTATCAGTGGATTGAATCAAGGCATGTGAAGCGTCTGGGGTAAACCATGGAAAGCTGTGTAGGTATGTATATTTGCGTGCGTGGACGTATGTATATACATGTGTATGGGGGTGGGTTGGGCCATTTCTTTCGTCTGTTTCCTTGCGCTACCTCGCAAACGCGGGAGACAGCGACAAAGCAAAAAAAAAAAAAAAAAAAAAAAAAATATATATATATATATATATATATATATATATATATATATATATATATATATATATATATATATATATATATATATATAGCCAAGATCGTATATCCTCATCAACTATTGGAACCTGTTATGGGTGAAAAGCGGGGGAAGTTTACGGTATGATAACTACAGACGTATCAACAATTCAATAACGTATCCTCCGTTGTTTTTACACTTTACTCTGAACAGCTCATTGAAGACATGTGGGCCCCAGTTAGCCTCACACTTCTAACGATCAGATCTCTGTGATGATGATGATAGTTCAGGAGGGATGTGTAGGAAAGGTGGAATTCACGGTAAACTGGTAGCGTTTAGGGAGAAACGTGAGAGTGATGTGGATAAGCGAGCCCCTTATGGAAAAAACAGAAAAGCGAGTGTAATGGGATAATGAGTGTCAGGAATGTGACAGTGAGAGGGGGGTTGTGGAAAAGTAAGGATGTTGTATTGCGAAGGGAAAGTATGATGGAAAAGTTAGAATGATGTGGAATTTGAGAGTATTGCAGAGGCAAGTGTGTCGGGAGACGAAGTGCTTTGCGAAAGTGAGGAAGTTGTCGGAAAAGTGGGAGGAATACGGACAAGTGTGAGAAGCTACGCCTCTGGGAAGTGTGTGCTCTTTAAAGGTGAGTGGTTAAATGATGTCAAGGAAAAGTGTTGGTGTTACGTGGTGGCAAGTGTCCTGGGAAAAGAGAGTATCGTGAAAAAGTGGTCGTTTTGGTAGAGTCAGATCATAACAGTAAAGTGTAAATATTTCACAAAAGACGGGTGATGACGACATCGATAGGCTCTTGTGTGAGAACCTCAGTGTATTACTTAAAAGAAAGTTACTAAACAAACGACAGGGAACGATCCTTTAGGTAAAGTGGACAGCGTTTTTTTTTTTAAGAGGTAAATACAATATTCCCTCTGATAACCTTTTCTCCCTCTTCATGACCTCTGTTGACCCGTGATGACCTCCTCCCCTCACCACGATTCCAACAGCTCCAGATAACCCGTTACCTTGGCCATAATTTTTTTTCTCTCCCTTGATGACCTTTAACCCTCGTCATGACGTATGTGCTTCCAGATGACCCCATTCCAATGTCAAGACTTCTCTCACCCTTGTTGACCTCCTCAGTTATCATGACTTCACCTAACTTCAGATTATTTTTTTTTCTTATTTCCCAGTTATTTCATGCCCTCGTATATATTTCCCTTCCCTGTATAAACTCCCACTTGAATCTTCCCCAGTTGAACCTCGACCAATGAAACCCCATGGCAATCCTCCTAAGATGAACCCCCATTCGTATCCTCCGAGTTGAACGCGCACTAGACTCCTTCCTTGCTGAACCCCACTTGATTCTCCCTTACTGAACGCCCCACTTGTATTCTTTAGTTGAACCCCTGTTTGAATCTTTCCGAGTTAAGCCCCTGCTTGAATCTTACCGAGTTGAACCTTCTCTTAGATCCTCCAGAGTTGAACGCCTTACTTCAATCATCCTTAGCTGAACACTTCATTTGAATCTCTCTCCCCGGTGAACCCTCCATAATTCAACCCTCACCTCTTTCCCACCCCCAACCTCCAACCCGGCCCGGCAGGCGTGACCCCCCACATATTTTCATTGTGCCCGCGGGCCGGTACACCAGGGATTAATAAGTGTCACTGGTAATGGAGAAACGGGGCGCTGTCCGTGCCCCAAGGGCCGCATGGTGGACGCTCCTGCAGTGGACGCTGATACTGTGGACGCTGGCACAGTGGACGTTTTCAGAGTGGACGCTGGTGTAATGGACATTGTTAACGCTGGTATAATGAATGCCGTCACAATGAACGCTGGCAGAATGTACGCTTCTGCAGTGAGCGTTGTTATGATGGACGTTGTTATAATGGATGTTGTTGTAATGAGCGCTGGTATGATGGATGTTTGTACAATGGACGCTGGTATATTGAGCGTTAGTATAATAGTTGTTGATACAATGAACGCTGGTAGAGTGGATGCTGGTACCGTCAGCGCTGGTATAATGGACGTTAGTAGATTGGACGCTACTGTGGTGGAGTCTTACATGGTGGAGGTTTCTCATGGTTGGGGCTGAGAGAGGAAGTTTCCCTACTGGACGCTCACACAGTTGGCGCTCACACCATTGATCACCATTACGGGAGACGTGTGTCGGATTTTGTTTCTTATTTACCCTGCAGGCGAAACTTAGCAGTCTAGACACTCCCTGCAAGGAACTGCCAGGGTCAGAGTAGACCAGAGCTCAGTGGAAATGTACTTTGGCTTACCACTGATGATTGATTTTGGTCGATCATCACTGTAAAGTGACAGATAACAACAGTGAGTTCTGAAGTGTCTGGCACCAGAGACCTGGTTAATAACTGTAATGGTTTGATAAGTAAATAAAGGATAATCCGATGTTGTTAAAATGCTACTCTTCCAGCTACGTCTGCCGAGACCTGCGGTAAGACAGGCACTTGCGAACAGTCTAGCAGGAGAAGCATCCGTTGACTGTGCTGAATGATTTCCTTTGACAGTCTTGAGCAGTGTTGTGGTGGTGGACAGCTCCAGCTCCTCTTTGGTAATTGTATTCGTGACCTTCCGTTCTCTCTCTCTCTCTCTCTCTCTCTCTCTCTCTCTCTCTCTCTCTCTCTCTCTCTCTCTCTCTCTCTCTCTCTCTCTCTCTCTCTCTTCTCTCATTTCCATGCACTGTTCATGACGTATGCCCTTGGATGCCAACCCCGACACCACCGCGCCCACAGCTACATTTTGACCCCTAAGTAAGCCTTAGCTCTTACCTTTGCCATAGTCGAGCCCCAGTTCAGCCTGGCGACGCTTGGCGAGGACTAAGTAAAGCCCCATCGTTCCCAGTCCCTGTCGTGACCCTTGTCTCAGGGTGAAGGTGGGTATGGGGGCTGCTGCAAGCTTAACTCAGCACCACAACATGCCGCTGCCTCCGTCCTCCCATGGATTGTGCTCACGAAGCTCGCCGCGCCTTATGGCCAGTACACATGACATGCTGGCTGTTTTGGATGGTGCGACGACGTGTGGCATTAGGATAGACGTCAATTGACCCACTAGCCTACGGGCCAGCGATGGAACCCGCCCTCCGTAATTGGAGAGATTACTGGTCGACAAAAAATCTTAACATGTTATAAGAACGCTGACATCGTGAACAATCACTCATAGAACGCTCACATAGTTACAATTCATATACTAGACTCATACAGTGTACGTTCACACGGCAGGGGATGAGTCAGCGTCGCTGACTGTGAAACACGAGGACTGGACTAGAAGCTTGGACAATGCAATCTGTTAAGAAATCATTTAATAGAGTTAAGCCCAAACCTCCCATTGACACCAAGAATCTTATAGTTCCCCCTTTCAACAATAATTTCACTATACTTCCAATGTTGCTTAAATCCTATAATGTAAATGTTGCCTTCAGCAACAATAATACCATAAAGAATATCTTAATCAGGAATTCACCAGGAAAAATTCTTGGATACACCTATAAATTGCCATGTGGAAATTGTGATAAGTCTTATGTTAGGCAGACTGGTAAGGATCTTTCTGTTAGACTTAAGCAACATAAATATAGTATAAGAACAGGATAAGAATCAAATACCTTGTTTAGTCACGTTAAAAACTATTACCTTTGTACTGACTGGAGTAATGACATCTCAGTTATTAAATCTAACTCTATTACCATAAGAAATATCATTGAATCTTCTATCATCAAACACACAAAGAATTATAATCTTAATAATAGTGATGGTCTATAAAACTTAGATAAATCTATTGTTGATAAAATTTGTAAAATAATAAGCTTATGAACGCTCGTTGTATGTCTCGGACAATCGCATGTTTAGCAAATGTCGTCCTAGCTTCGTAGCATCGATGTACATCAACTAACTTATATATCTCCTTTGTGTCTCCCTTGATGATGTGATTGTTACACGAAAGGGCACTTGGAAACTTATCGTGTTTCATTTTCCCCGTGCATTCATACGAATATATATATATATATATATATATATATATATATATATATATATATATATATATATATATATATATATATATATATACGAATAAAGTGTATATGAACGCGCACCTTCATAGAACATACAAACCTCCAACAGCCAGGATCGAACCTGGGACCCCTTGTGCAAGAGGCAGGCATGCTAACCGCTAGGCTAAGGGACTGTATAATAGGAAACAACTATTCGAAATACTAAGTACTCGAATACCCTTCGTCTCACAATGGTGAGCAACGGGGTCTATCGGCTGTTTCCGAACAGAACACATAGCCAGCTGATAGCGTTTTACCGAATCTGACTGTACAACGCGGAGTTATATGAATACGAATAAAGTATATATGAACGCGCACCTTCATAGAACATACAAACCTCCAACAGCAAGGATCGAACCTGGGACCCCTTGTGCAAGAGGCAGGCATGCTAACCGCTAGGCTAAGGGACTGTATAATAGGAAACACCTATTCGAAATACTAAGTACTCGAATACCCTTCGTCTCACAATGGTGAGCAACGGGGTCTATCGGTTGTTTCCGAACAGAACACATAGCCAGCTGATAGCGTTTTACCGAACCTGACTGTACAACGCGGAGTTATATGAATACGAATAAAGTGTATATGAACGCGCACCTTCATAGAACATACAAACCTCCAACAGCCAGGATCGAAACTGGGACCCCTTGTGCAAGCGGCAGGCATGCTATCCGCTAGGCTAAGGGACTGTATAATATTTCGAATAGTTGTTTCCTATTTCCTATTTCCAACCCCCTCCCCCCCTCATATGTGCGAGGTAGTGCTAGGAAAAGACACCAAAGGCCCCATTCGTTCACACTCAGTCTCCACCTGTCATGTAATAATGCACCGAAACCACAGCTCCCTTTCCGCATCCAGGCCCCACACACTTTCCATGGTTTACCCCAGACGCTTCCCATGCCCTGATTCAATCCATTGACAGCACGTCGACCCCGGTATACCACATCGTTCCAATTCACTCTATTCCTTGCACGCCTTTCACCCTCCTGCATGTTCAGGCCCCGATCACTCAAAATCTTTTTCTCTCTATCTTTCCACCTCCAATTTGGTCTCCCACTTCTCCTCGTTCCCTCCACCTCTGACACATATATCCACCTGGTCAATCTTTCCTCACTCATTCTCTCCATGTGACCAAACCATTTCAAAACACCCTCCTCTGCTCTCTCAACCACGCTCTTTCTATTTCCACATATCTCTCTTACCCTTACGTTACTTACTCGATCAAACCACCTCACACCACATATTGTCCTCAAACATCTCATTTCCAGCACATCCATCCTCCTCCGCACAACTCTATCCATAGCCCATGCCTCGCAACCATACAACATTGTTGGAACCACTATTCCTTCAAACATATCCATTTTTACTCTCCGAAATAATGTTCTCGACTTCCAAACTTTCTTCAAGGCTCCCTGGATTTTCGCCCCCTCCCTCACACTATAATTCACTTCCGCTTCCATGGTTCCATCCGGTGCCAGATCCACTCCCAGATATCTAAAACACTTTACTTCCTCCAGTTTTTCTCCATTCAAACTTACTTCCCAATTGACTTGACCCTGAACCCTACTGTACCTAATAACCTTGCTCTTATTCATATTTACTCTTAACTTTCTTCTTTCACACACTTTACCAAACTCGGTCACCAGCTTCTGCATTTTCTTACATGAATCAGCCACCAGCACTGTATCATCAGCGAACAACAACTGACTCACTTCCCAATCTCTCTCACCCACAATAGACTGAATACGTGCCCCTCTTTCCAAAACTCTTGCATTCACCTCCTTAACAACCCCAACCATACACAAATTAAACAACCATGGAGATATCACTCACCCCTGCCGCAAACCTACATTCAATGAGAACCAATCACTTTCCTCTCTTCCTACCCGTAAACATGCCTTTCATCCTCGATAAAAACTGTTCACTGCTTCTAACAACTTATCTCCCTCACCATATATTCATAAACCTTCCACAGAGCATCTCTATCAACTCTATCATATGCCTTCTCCAGATCCATAAATGCTATATAGAGATCCATTTGCTTTTCTAAGTATTTCTCACATACATTCTTCAAAGCAAACACCTGATCCACACATCCTCTACCACTTCTGAAACCACACTGCTCTTCCCCAATCTGATGCTCTGTACATGACTTCACCCTCTCAATCAATATCCTCCCATTTAATTTACCAGGAATACTCAACAAATTTATACCTCTGTAATTTGAGTAATCACTCTTATACCCTTTGCCTTTGTACAATGGCACTATGCAAGCATTCCGCCAATCCTCAGGCACCTCACCATGAATCATACATACATTAAATAACCTTACCAACCAGTCAACAATACAGTCACCCCCTTTTTTAATAAATTCCAATGCAATACCATCCAAACCTGCTGCCTTGCCGGCTTTCATCTTCCGTAAAGCTTTTACTGCCTCTTCTCTATTTACCAAAGCATTTTCCCTAACCCTCTCACTTTGCACACCACCTCGACCAAAACACCCTATATCTGCCACTCTATCATCAAACACATTCAACAAACCTTCAAAATACTCACTCCATCTCCTTCTCACATCACCACTGCTTGTTATCACCTCCCTATTAGCCCCCTTCACTGAAGTTCCCATTTGCTCCCTTGTCCTACGCACTTTATTTACCTCCTTCCAAAACATCTTTTTATTCTCCCTGAAATTTAATGATACTCTCTCACTCCAACTCTCATTTGCCCTCTTTTTCACCTCTTGCACCTTTCTCTTAACCTCCTGCCTCTTTCTTTTATACCTCTTCCACTCATTTGCATTTTTTCCCTGCAAAAATCGTCCAAATGCCTCTCTCTTCTCTTTCACTCATAATCTTACTTCTTCATCCCACCACTCACTACCTTTTCTAATCAACCCACCTCCCACGCTTCTCATGCCACAAGCATCTTTTGCAAAAGCCACCACTGCTTCCCTAAATACATCCCATTCCTCCCCCACTCCCCTTACCTCCTTTGTTCTCATCTTTTTTCCATTCTGTACTCTGTCTCTCCTGGTACTTCCTCACACAAGTCTCATTCCCAAGCTCACTTACTCTCACCACTCTCTAAACCCCAACATTCTCTCTTCTTTTCTGAAAACCCCCACAAATCTTCACCTTCGCCTCCACAAGATAATGATCAGATATCCCTACAGTTACACCTCTCAGCACAATAACATCCAAAAGTCTCTCTTCCGTGCGTCTATCAATTAACACGTAATCCAGTAATGCTCTCTGGACAGCTCTCCTTCTTATATACGTATACTTATGTATATCTCGCTTTTTAAACCAGGTATTCCCAATATATATATATGTATATATATATATATATATATATATATATATATATATATATATATATATATATATATATAGATATATATATATATATATATATATATATGTATACATATATATATATATATATATATATATATATATATATATATATATATATATATATATATATATATATATATATATATATATATATATATATATATAAATATATATATATATATATATATATATATATATATATATATATATATATATATATATATATATATATATATATATATATATATATATATACATTTATATATATATATATATTTTTTGTTTTTTTGTTTTTTCATACTATTCGCCATCTCCCACGATAGCGAGGTAGCATTAAGAACAAAGGACTGGGCCTTTCAGGGAATATCCTCACCTGGCCCCCTTCTCTGTTCCTTCTTTTGGAAAATCAAAAAAGAAAAAAAAAAAAGGAGAGAGGAGGATTTTCAGCCCCCGCTCCCTTCCCTTTTAGTCGCCTTCTACGACACGCAGGGAATACGTGGGAAGTATTCTTTCTCCCCTATCCCCAGGAATATACACACACACACATATATATATATATATATATATATATATATATATATATATATATATATATATATATATATATATATATATATATATATATATATATATATATATATATCCCTGGGGATACGGGAGAAAGAATACTTCCCACGCATTCCTCACGTGTTGTAGAAGGCGACTAAAGGGGACGTGAGCGGGGGGCTAGAAACCCTCCCCTCCTTGTATTTTAACTTTCTAAAAGGGGAAACAGAAGAAGGAGTCACGCGAGGAGCGCTCATCCTCCTCGAAGGCTCAGATTGGGGTGTCTAAATGTGTGTGGATGTAACCAAATTGCGAAAAAAGGAGAAATAAGTAGTATGTTTGAGTAAAGGAACCTGGATGTTTTGGCGCTGAGTGAAACGAAGTTCAAGGGTAAAGGGGAAGAGTGGTTTGGGAATGTCTTGGGAGTAAAGTCAGAGGTTAGTGAGAGGACAAGAGCAAGGGAAGGAGTAGCACTACTCCTGAATCAGGAGTTGTGGGAGTATGTGATAGAGTGTAAGAAAGTAAATTCTAGATTGATATGGGTAAAACTGAAAGTTGATGGAGAGAGATGGGTAATTATTGGTGCATATGCACCTGGGCATGAGAAGTAAGATCATGAGAGGCAAGTGTTTTGGGAGCAGCTGAATGAGTGTGTTAGTAGTTTTGATGCACGAGACCGGGTTATAGTGATGGGTGATTTGATTGCAAAGGTGAGTAATGTGGCAGTTGAGGGAATAATTGGTACACATGGAGTGTTCAGTGTTGTAAATGGAAATGGTGAAGAGCTTGTAGATTTATGTGCTGTAAAAGGACTGGTGATTAGGAATACCTGGTTTAAAAAGCGAGATATACATAAGTATACGTATGTTTAATTTGGAGAGAAAGGCCAGGGGACGTTAATTTGTAGGTTTGTTGAATGTGTTTGATGATAGAGTGCAGATATAAGGTGTTTTGTTTTGGTCGAGGTGTTGTGCAAAATGAGAGGGTTAGAGTAAAGTGATTTGGTAAACAGAGAAGAGGTAGTACAATCTTTGCGGAAGATTCAAGGCAGTGGGTTTGGATGGTATTGCAGTAGAATTTATTAAAAAAGGGAGGGTAACTGTATTGTTGACTGGTTGTAAGGTTATTTAACGTATGTTTGTCTCATGGTGAGGTGCCTAAGGATTGGCGGAATTCATGCGAGTGACATTGTCAAGGAAAGGGTGTTAAAAGTTATTGCTCAAATTACAAAGGTATAACTTTGTTGAGTATCATGGGAAATTTATATGGAGGGTATTGATTGAGAGGGTGAAGGAGGGTACAGAGATCAAGATTGGGGAAGAGCAGTGTGGCTTCAGAAGTGGTAGAGGATGTGAGATAAGGAGTTTGCTTTGAAGAATGTATTTGAGAAATACTTAGAAAAGCAAATGGATTTGTATGTAGCATTTATGGATTTGGAGAAGGCATATGATAGAGTTGACAGAGATACTCTGTGGAAGGTATTAAGAATATATTGTGTGGGAGGCAAGTTGTTAGAGGCAGTGAAAAGATTTATCAAGAATGTATGGCATGTTTACGTGTAGTAAGAGAGGAAAGTGATTGGTTCTCAGGGAATGTAGGTTTGCGGCAGGGGTGTGTGATGTCTCCATGGTTGTTTAATTTGCTTATGGATGGGGTTGTTAGGGAGGTGAATGCAAGAGTTTTGGAAGAGGGGCAAGTATGCAGTGTGTGTGGATGAGAGAGCTTGGGAGGTGAGTCAATTGTTGTTCGCTGATGATACAGCGCTGATGGCTTACTCGAGTGAGTAAACTGCAGAAGCTGGTGACTGATTTTGGTAACGTGTGTGAAAGAAGAATGCTGAGAGTAAATTTGAATAAGAGCAAGGTTATTAGGTACAGTAGGTTGAGGGACAAGTCAATTGGGAGGTAAGTTTGAATGGAGAAAAACTGTGGGAAGTGAAGTGTTTTAGATATCTGGGAGTGGGTTTGGCAGCGGATGGAACCATGGAAGTGGAAGTGAATCATAGGGTGGGGGAGGGGGCGATAATTCTGGAGCGTTGAGGAATGTATGGAAGTCGAGAACATTATCTTGGAAAGCAAAAATGGGTATGTTTGAAGGAATAGTGGTTCCAACAATGTTAAATGGTTTCGAGGCGTGGGCTATGGATAGAGTTGAGCGGAGGAGGGTGGATGTGCTGGAAATGAGATGTTTGAGAACAATATGTGGTGTGAGCTGGTTTGATCGAGTAAGTAATAACAGGGTAAGAGAAATGTTTGGTATTAAAAAGAGTGTGGCTGAGAGAGTAGAAGGGGATGTTTTGAAATGGTTTGGTCACATGGAGAGAATAAGTGAGGAAAGATTAACGAACAGAATATATGTGTCAGAGGTGGAGGGAACAAGGAGAAGTGGGAGACCAAATTGGAGGTGGAAAGATGGATTGAAAAAGATTTTGTGTGATCGTGGCCTGAACATGCAGGAGGGTGAAAGGCGTGCAAGAAACAGAATGAACTGGAACGATTTGGTATACCGGGATCGACGTGAAGTCAATGGATTGAATCAGGGCATGTGAAACGTCTGGGGTAAACCATGGAGAGTTCTGTGGAGCCTGGATGAGGAAAGTTAGTTGTGCTTTCGTTGCATTATTACATGACAGCTAGATACTGAGTTTAAACGAATGTGGCCTTTGTTGTCTTTTCCTATCGCTACCTTGCACACATAAGGGGGGAGGGGGTTATTATGTCATATGTGGCGGGGTTGCGATGGGAATGAATAAAGGCAGACAGTATGAATTATGTACATGTGTATATACCGATATGTCTGTTTGTGTATATATATGTATACGTTGAGATGTATAGGTATGTATATGTGCGTGTGTGGACGTGTATGTATATTCATGTGTATGTTGGTGGGTTGGGTCATTCTTTTGTCTGTTTCCTTGCGCAACCTCGCTAACGCGGGAGACAACGACAAAGCAAGATAAATAAATAAGTAAATAGTATGAATTATGTACATATGTATACATGTATATGTCTGTGTGTGTATATATACGTTGAGATGTATAGGTATGTATATTTGCGTGTGTGGACGTGTATGTATACATGTGTATGTGGGTGGGTTGGGTCATTCCTTCGTGTGTTTCCTTCCGCTACCTCGCAAACGCGGAAGATAACCCCGATCACTCAAAAACTTTTTCACTCCATCTTTCCGCCTCCATTTTGTTCTCTCACTTCTCATCATTCCCTCCACCTCTGACATATATATCCTCTTGGTCAATCTTTCCTCACTCATTCTCTCCATGTGACCAAACCATTTCAAAACATTCTCTTCTGCTCTCTCAACTACATTCTTTTTATTACCACACATCTCTCTTACCCTATTATTACTTACTCGATCAAACCACCTCACACCATATGTCCTTAAACATCTTATTTCCAGCACATCCTCCCTCCTCCGCACAAATCTATCCATAGCCTACGCCTCGCAACCATACAACATTGATGGAACCACTATTCCTTCAAACATACCCATTTTTGCTTTCCGAGATAATGTTCTCGACTTCCACATATTCTTCAAGGATCCCAGAATTTTCGCCCCCTCCCCCACCCTATGATTCACTTCCGCTCCCATGGTTCCATCCGCTGCCAAATCCACTTCCAGATATATAAAACACTTCACTTCCTCCAGTTTTTCTCCATTCAAACTTACCTTCCCAATTGACTTGACCCTGAACGCTACTGTACCTAATAACCTTGCTCTTATTCACATTTACTCTTAACTTTCTTCTTTCACACACTTTACCAAACTCAGTCACCAGCTTCTGCATTTTCTTACATGAATCAGCCACCAGCACTGTATCATCAGCGAACAACAACTGACTCACTTCACAAGCTCACTCACCCACAACAGACTGCATACGTGCCCCTCTTTCCATAACTCTTGCATTAACCTCCCTAACAACCACAACCATACACAAATTAAACAACCATGGAGATATCACACACCCCTGCCGCAAAACTACATTCACTGAGAAACAATCACTCTCCTCTCTTCCTACCCGTAAACATGCCTTTCATACTCGATAAAAACATTTCACTGCTTCTAACAACTTGTCTCCCTCACCATATATTCTTAATACCTTCCACAGAGCATCTCTATCAACTCTATCATATGCCTTCTCCAGAATCCATAAATGCTACATACAAATCCATTTGCTTTTCTAAGTATTTCTCACATACATCCTTCAAAGCAAACACCTGATCCACACATCCTCTACCACTTCTGAAACCACACTGCTCTTCTCCAATCTGATGCTCTGTACATGCCTTCACCCTCTCAATCAATACCCTCCCATTAAATTTACCAGGAATACTCAACAAACTTATACCTCTGTATTTTAAGCACTCACTCTTATCACCTTTGCCTTTGTACAATGGCACTATGCAAGCATTCCGCCAATCCTCAGGCACCTCACCATGAATCATACATACATTACATAATCTTACCAACCAGTCAACAATACAATCACCCCCTTTTTTAATAAATTCCACTGCAATATCATCCAAACCCCTGCCTTGCCGGCTTTCATCTTCCGCAAAGCTTTTACTACCTCTTCTCTGTTTACCAAATCATTTACCTAACCCTCTCACTTTATACACCACCTCGATCAAAACACCCTATATATGCCACTCTATCATCAAACACATTCAACAAACCTTCAAAATACTCACTCCATCTCCTTCTCACATCACCACTGCTTGTTATCACCTCCCTATTAGCCCCCTTCACTGAAGTTCCCATTTGCTCCCTTGTCCTACGCACTTTATTTACCTCCTTCCAAAACATCTTTTTATTCTCCCTGAAATTTAATGATACACTCTCACTCCAACTCTCATTTGCCCTCTTTTTCACCTCTTGCACCTTTCTCTTGACCTCCTGCCTCTTTCTTTTATACATCTTCCCACTCATTTGCATTTTTTCCCTGCAAAAATCGTCCAAATGCCTCTCTCTTCTCTTTCACTCATAATCTTACTTCTTCATCCCACCACTCACTACCTTTTCTAATCAACCCACCTCCCACGCTTCTCATGCCACAAGCATCTTTTGCAGAAGCCACCAGTGCTTCCCTAAATACATCCCATTCCTCCCCCACTCCCCTTACCTCCTTTGTTCTCACCTTTTTTTCATTCTGTACTTTGTCTCTCCTGGTACTTCCTCACACAAGTCTCATTCCCAAGCTCACTTACTCTCACCACTCTCTAAACCCCAACATTCTCTCTTCTTTTCTGAAAACCCCCACAAATCTTCACCTTCGCCTCCAAAAGATAATGATCAGACATCCCTCCAGTTACACCTCTCAGCACAATAACATCCAAAAGTCTCTCTTCCGTGCGTCTATCAATTAACACGTAATCCAGTAATGCTCTCTGGCCAGCTCTCCTTCTTATATACGTATACTTATGTATATCTCGCTTTTTAAACCAGGTATTCCCAATATATATATATGTATATATATATATATATATATATATATATATATATATATATATATATATATATATATATAGATATATATATATATATATATATATATATGTATACATATATATATATATATATATTATATATATATATATATATATATATATATATATATATATATATATATATATATATATATATATATATATATATATATATATATATATATATATATATATATATATATATATATATATATATATATATATATATATATATATATATATTATATATATATATATATATATTATATACATTTATATATATATATATATTTTTTGTTTTTTTGTTTTTTCATACTATTCGCCATCTCCCACGATAGCGAGGTAGCATTAAGAACAAAGGACTGGGCCTTTCAGGGAATATCCTCACCTGGCCCCCTTCTCTGTTCCTTCTTTTGGAAAATCAAAAAAGAAAAAAAAAAAAAGGAGAGAGGAGGATTTTCAGCCCCCGCTCCCTTCCCTTTTAGTCGCCTTCTACGACACGCAGGGAATACGTGGGAAGTATTCTTTCTCCCCTATCCCCAGGAATATACACACACACACATATATATATATATATATATATATATATATATATATATATATATATATATATATATATATATATATATATATATATATATATATATATATATATATCCCTGGGGATACGGGAGAAAGAATACTTCCCACGCATTCCTCACGTGTTGTAGAAGGCGACTAAAGGGACGTGAGCGAGGGGCTAGAAACCCTCCCCTCCTTGTATTTTAACTTTCTAAAATGGGAAACAGAAGGAGTCACGCGAGGAGCGCTCATCCTCCTCGAAGGCTCAGATTGGGGTGTCTAAATGTGTGTGGATGTAACCAAGTTGCGAAAAAAGGAGAGATAGGTAGTATGTTTGAGGAAAGGAACCTGGATGTTTTGGCTCTGAGTGAAACGAAGCTCAAGGGTAAAGGGGAAGAGTGGTTTGGGAATGTCTTGGGAGTAAAGTCAGAGGTTAGTGAGAGGACAAGAGCAAGGGAAGGAGTAGCACTACTCCTGAATCAGGAGTTGTGGGAGTATGTGATAGAGTGTAAGAAAGTAAATTCTAGATTGATATGGGTAAAACTGAAAGTTGATGGAGAGAGATGGGTAATTATTGGTGCATATGCACCTGGGCATGAGAAATAAGATCATGAGAGGCAAGTGTTTTGGGAGCAGCTGAATGAGTGTGTTAGTAGTTTTAATGCACGAGACCGGGTTATAGTGATGGGTGATTTGATTGCAAAGGTGAGTAATGTGGCAGTTGAGGGAATAATTGGTACACATGGAGTGTTCAGTGTTGTAAATGGAAATGGTGAAGAGCTTGTAGATTTATGTGCTGAAAAAGGACTGGTGATTGGTAATACCTGGTTTAAAAAGCGAGATATACATAAGTATACGTATGTAAGTAGGAGAGATGGCCAGAGAGCGTTATTGGATTACATGTTAATTGATAGACGCACGAAAGAGAGACTTTTGGATGTTAATGTGCTGAGAGGTGCAACTGGAGGGATGTCTGATCCTTATCTTGTGGAGGCGAAGATGAAGATTTTTAGAGGTTTTAAGAAAAGAAGAGAGAATGTTGGGGTGAAGAGAGTGGTGAGAGTAAGTGAGCTTGGGAAGGAGACTTTTGTGAGGAAGTACCAGGAGAGACTGAGTACAGAATGGAAAAAGGTGAGAACAAAGGAGGTAAGGGGAGTAGGGGAGGAATGGGACGAATTTAGGGAAGCAGTGATGGCCTGAGCAAAAGATGCTTGTGGCATCAGAAGCGTGGGAGGTGGGCAGATTAGAAAGGGTAGTGAGTGGTGGGATGAAAAAGTAGGACTATTAGTGAAAGAGAAGAGAGAGGCATTTGGACGATTTTTGCAGGGAAATAATGCAAATGAGTGGGAGATGTATTAAAGAAAGAGGCAGGAGTTGAAAAGAAAGGTGCAAGAGGTGAAAAAGAGGGGAAATGAGAGTTGGATGAGATAGTATCATTAAATTTCAGGGAGAATAAAAAGATGTTTTGGAAGGAGGTAAACAAAGTGCGTAAGATAAGGGAGCAAATGGGAACTTCAGTGAATTGGCAAATGGGAAGGTAATAACAAGTAGTGGTGATGTGAGAAGGAGATGGAGTGGGTATTTTGTAGGTTTGTTGAATGTGTTTGATGACAGAGTGCAGATATAAGGTGTTTTGGTCGAGGTGTTGTGCAATGTGAGAGGGTTAGGTAAAGTGATTTGGTAAACAGAGAAGAGGTAGTACAATCTTTGCGGAAGATGCAAGGCAGTGGGTTTGGATGGTATTGCAGTAGAATTTATTAAAAAAGGGAGGGTAACTGTATTGTTGACTGGTTGGTAAGGTTATTTAACGTATGTATGTCTCATGGTGAGGTGCCTAAGGATTGGCGGAATTCATGCATAGTGCCATTGTACAAAGGCAAGGGGGTAAAAGTTATTGCTCAAATTACAAAGGTATAACTTTGTTGAGTATTCCTGGGAAATTATATGGGAGGGTATTGATTGAGAGGGTGAAGGCATGTACAGAGCATCAGATTGGGGAAGAGCAGTGTGGCATCAGAAGTGGTAGAGGATGTGAGATAAGGAGTTTGCTTTGAAGAATGTATTTGAGAAATACTTAGAAAAGCAAATGGATTTATATGTACCATTTATGGATCTGGAGAAGGCATATGATAGAGTTGACAGAGATACTCTGTGGAAGGTATTAAGAATATATAGTGTGGGAGGCAAGTTGTTAAAGGCAGTGAAAAGATTTATCAAGAATGTATGGCATGTTTACGTGTAGGAAGAAAGGAAAGTGATTGGTTCTCAGTGATTGTGAGTTTGCGGCAGGGGTGTGTGATGTCTCCATGGTTGTTTAATTTGCTTATGGATTGGGTTGTTAGGAAGGTGAATGCAAGAGTTTTGGAAGAGGGGCAAGTATGCAGTGTGTGTGGATGAGAGAGCTTGGGAGGTGAGTCAATTGTTGTTCGCTGATGATACAGCGCTGATGGCTTACTCGAGTGAGTAAACTGCAGAAGCTGGTAATTGATTTTGGTAACGTGTGTGAAAGAAGAATGCTGAGAGTAAATTTGAATAAGAGCAAGGTTATTAGGTACAGTAGGTTGAGGGACAAGTCAATTGGGAGGTAAGTTTGAATGGAGATAAACTGTGGGAAGTGAAGTGTTTTAGATATCTGGGAGTGGGTTTGGCAGCGGATGGAACCATGGAAGTGGAAGTGAATCATAGGGTGGGGGAGGGGGCGATAATTCTGGAGCGTTGAGGAATGTATGGAAGTCGAGAACATTATCTTGGAAAGCAAAAATGGGTATGTTTGAAGGAATAGTGGTTCCAACAATGTTAAATGGTTTCGAGGCGCGGGCTATGGATAGAGTTGAGCGTAGGAGGGTGGATGTGCTGGAAATGAGATGTTTGAGAACAATATGTGGTGTGAGCTGGTTTGATCGAGTAAGTAATAATAGGGTAAGAGAAATGTTTGGTATTAAAAAGAGTGTGGCTGAGAGAGCAGAAGGGGATGTTTTGAAATGGTTTGGTCACATGGAGAGAATAAGTGAGGAAAGATTAACGAACAGAATATATGTGTCAGAGGTGGAGGGAACAAGGAGAAGTGGGAGACCAAATTGGAGGTGGAAAGATGGAGTGAAAAAGATTTTGAGTGATCGTGGCCTGAACATGCAGGAGGGTGAAAGGCGTGCAAGAAACAGAGTGAATTGGAACGATTTGGTATACCGGGATCGACGTGCTGTTAATGGATTGAATCAGGGCATGTGAAACGTCTGGGGTAAACCATGGAGAGTTCTGTGGAGCCTGGATGAGGAAAGTTAGTTGTGGTTTCGTTGCATTATTACATGACAACTAGAGACTGAGTTTAAACGAATGTGGCCTTTGTTGTCTTTTCCTATCGCTACCTCGCACACATAAGGGGGGAGGGGGTTATTATGTCATATGTGGCGGGGTTGCGATGGGAATGAATAAAGGCAGACAGTATGAATTATGTACATGTGTATATACCGATATGTCTGTTTGTGTATATATATGTATACGTTGAGATGTATAGGTATGTATATGTGCGTGTGTGGACGTGTATGTATATTCATGTGTATGTTGGTGGGTTGGGTCATTCTTTTGTCTGTTTCCTTGCGCAACCTCGCTAATGCGGGAGACAGCGACAAAGCAAGATAAATAAATAAATAAATAGTATGAATTATGTACATATGTATACATGTATATGTCTGTGTGTGTATATATACGTTGAGATGTATAGGTATGTATATTTGCGTGTGTGGACGTGTATATATACATGTGTATGTGGGTGGGTTGGGTCATTCCTTCGTGTGTTTCCTTCCGCCACCTCGCAAACGCAGAAGATAACCCCGATCACTCAAAAACTTTTTCACTCCATCTTTCCGCCTCCATTTTGTTCTCCCACTTCTCATCATTCCCTCCACCTCTGACATATATATCCTCTTGGTCAATCTTTCCTCACTCATTCTCTCCATGTGACCAAACCATTTCAAAACATTCTCTTCTGCTCTCTCAACTACACTCTTTTTATTACCACACATCTCTCTTACCCTATTATTACTTACTCGATCAAACCACCTCACACCATATGTCCTTAAACATCTTATTTCCAGCACATCCTCCCTCCTCCGCACAAATCTATCCATAGCCTACGCCTCGCAACCATACAACATTGATGGAACCACTATTCCTTCAAACATACCCATTTTTGCTTTCCGAGATAATGTTCTCGACTTCCACATATTCTTCAAGGATCCCAGAATTTTCGCCCCCTCCCCCACCCTATGATTCACTTCCGCTCCCATGGTTCCATCCGCTGCCAAATCCACTTCCAGATATATAAAACACTTCACTTCCTCCAGTTTTTCTCCATTCAAACTAACCTCCCATTGACTTGACCCTGAACGCTATTGTACCTAATAACCTTGCTCTTATTCACATTTACTCTCAACTTTCTTCTTTCACACACTTTACCAAACTCAGTCACCAACTTCTGCACTTTCTCACATGAATCAGCCACCAACGCTGTATCCTCATTGAACAACAACTGACTCACATCCCAAGCTCACTCATCCACAACAGACAGCATACTTCCCCTTCTTTCCATAACTCTTGCATTAACCTCCCTAACAACCCCATCCATAAACAAATTAAACAACCATGGAAGACATCACACACCCCTGCCGCAAACCTACACTCACTGAGAACCAATCACTTTCCTCTCTTCCTACACGTACACATGCCTTACATCCTCGATAAAAACTTTTCACTGCTTCTGACAACTTGCCTCCCACACTATATATTCCTAATACCTTCCACAGAGCATCTCTATCAACTCCATCATATGCCTTCTCCAAATCCATAAATGCTACATACAAATCCATTTGCTTTTCTAAGTATTTCTCACATACATCCTTCAAAGCAAATACCTGATCCACACATCCTCTACCACTTCTGAAACCACACTGCTCTTCTCCAATCTGATGCTCTGTACATGTCTTCACCCTCTCAATCAATACCCTCCCATACAATTTACCAGGAATACTCAACAAACTTATACCTCTGTAATTTAAGCACTCACTCTTATCACCTTTGCCTTTGTACAATGGCACTATGCAAGCATTCCGCCAATCCTCAGGCTCCTCACCATGAATCATACATTCATTACAAAATCTTACCAACCAGTCAACAATACAATCACCCCTTTTTTAATAAATTCCACTGCAATATCATCCAAACCCCCTGCCTTGACGGCTTTCATCTTCCGCAAAGCTTTTACTACCTCTTCTCTGTTTACCAAATCATTTACCTAACCCTCTCACTTTATACACCACCTCGATCAAAACACCCTATATATGCCACTCTATCCTCAAACACATTCAACAAACCTTCAAAATACTCACACCATCTCCTTCTCACATCACCACTACTTGTTATCACATTCCCATTAGCCCCCTTCACTGAAGTTCCCATTTGTTCCCTTGTCTTACGCACTTTATTTACCTCCTTCCAAAATATCTTTTTATTCTCCCTAAAATTTAATGATACAATCTCACCCCAACTCTCCTTTGCCCTCTTTTTCACCTCTTGCACCTTTCTCTTGACCTCCTGCCTCTTTCTTTTATGCATCTCCCACTCATTTGCATTATTTCCCTGAAAAAATCGTCCAAATGCCTCTCTCTTCTATTTCACTAATAATCTTATTTCTTTAACCGACCAGTCACTACCCTTTCTAATCTGCTAACCTCCCACGCTTCTCATGCTACAAGCATCTTTTGCGCAAGCCATCACTGCTTCCCTAAATACATCCGATTCCCCCCACTCCCCTTACCTCCTTTATTCTCACCTATATATGTATATATATATATATATATATATATATATATATATATATATATATATATATATATATATATATATATATATATATATATATATATATATATATATATATATATATATGTATATATATATATATATATATATATATATATATATATATATATATATATATATATATAAATGTATATATATATATCGTTAATGGGATGGTCTTGATTAGGGGCTCAGCTGCCCGTGCCGTCTCAGCTAACGTAAAAAATGTATAATATGTGTGGATCAGGTGTTTTATATCATGAAAGTGTGTACGAAGTTATTTCAAAAGGACGTGGATCAGGTGTTTGGTTTCACATAATCGTGTAAAAGGTTATTAGAAAAGGACAAAGATTGTAATGTGACCTTTATCGATATGGTGAAAGCGTATGATTGAGTTCATAAATACGTTTTGTGGAAAATGTTACAAATGTATGGAAAGGGAAGAAATCTCCTAGAAACACTGAGCAGTCTTTATCGTGCAAGTGGGTGTGAGCTTCTAAGTAGATGAATATGCGTCGTGAGTGTGTGACGTCACCATGTTTGTTTATTTTTTACATGGATGAGGTGGTAAGGGAGGTGAATGCGAGGGCTTTACATAGAGGAAAATATCTGCAGTCTCTAGGGACGTGGATGGGCTTGGTGATGAATCATTTGCTGTTTGCAGATGACATGGTTCGGGATGCGGACTCAAGTGAGAAATATGTGGTTGGAAGTGTGTATAACAAGATAGAAAGGTGGGTTAATGAGGACGAAAGTAAGATAATGAGGCTCATCAGGGGAGCGAGAAAGTCTGGGTCAAGTGTGACTCTCATTGATGTGAAGTTGGAGGAAGTGGAATGCTTTAGATACCAATGAGTGAACATGGCGGCGAATGGAACCATGTGAAGTGAGGTGAACCATATGGTGGGTGAATGGGCAAAAATTCTGGGTCCATTAAGGAGTGTGTGATGGGAAAGGTCACTGTCTTTGGGGCAAATATGGGTTTTGTTTGATCACATAATAGTCCGGACGGTGTTGTATGGATGCGAATGGCTGGCCCTAAATGCAAATGGGAGGAAGAGGTTAGATCTTTTGGACAATATATAGTGCAAAAAGGGTTAATCGAGTGAATAAAGACACTGATAGAGTTGTGGTAGTCTAACCAGCTAAACCTTTGGCTTTGGAAATGACATGAGAAACCACTGACCCTTTCCAGACGCCTTTATAGACTTTTGTTTGATCTTTATTTGAATCTATTTAACATGAACATTGATCCGAAGTCTGGAATTGAGAGCGCAGGCTGGTCCACTTCCGTAGCTGCCAGACGTCAACAAGCGACTGGCCACGGCCATGTCCTTGATACCTTGAAGGCTTTTCTCTTTTTAAACTCGTCATCGTAAACTTGGCAAGCCATTACTGGAACGCGGGCTCTTACGGCGCAATGAGATGGTGTGTAAAGTGAGCTGTGGGCGAGCTGTGAAGAAAAGCGTATTAAGGGATGAAATAAAAGGCAGTTAAGTGGTAAAGTAATCCGTAATAAAGTTTTAGTGTTATTGCAAAAGTATTATAGGACAGAGCATTGTGCAGTGACGAGGTAATGCAGGCCAAATGGATCCACTGAAGCTTACTAAAGTGCTTGAGGATGACGTACTTAAATGAGGACATTAAACTTACATTGAAGTGGCGTATTAGTGTTGTTATGCGCCGCGTTTGTGGTCGTCTGTGGCTAAGCTTGACCAGTTCCCGAACATTACCCCAGCCTGAAACACCACCAAATCAATACTGTAACAATGAGACATCTTCAATTTCCCCTAATTGGCTGGCATGTCTAACATGGGCTTAACGTGGGGTCTGGTAACAGAAGGAAATTTGGATGCATTTTAAAGAGCTGATGCTAGTCCGGGGACTGCCTCCCTGGGCTGAGAGGATTATCCGGCTACATGCACCATCGAAACTGAGGCTAGTCTCTAATCACAGCCACTTCGTCGTTCGAGGCAGACCGACCAAAGGAAGGGTGTATGAACATGCTGATCTCTGAAGCCAGACACAAATACCCAGACATTATTGCTCAAGAGTTTCGGATCAAATTGTTATGGATTCCTTCTCATATAGGCCGCCGTGAGCATGACAAAGCTAATGCTTTAGCCAAATTTGCGCTAAGGAAAGGTGACGTTGAAAGCAACGTTGGGTTTCAATTAGAACCATCAAAGCTACAATTAGAACGAACTAATTGACCTCCTTAAAGCACGAAGTCGAGTTTAGATAAGAATAAGTGGAAACATTTTCCATCACTGTGAGAAGTGCAAAATAAAACATGTATATGGAAAAAGTAATAAGATCAACAGATTACATGATGTTGTACTCCTAGACTAAGGCTAGGCTATAGGTACTGTTGGTGCTTTGGCTTAACCGGAGATGATAACCGTGTGAACTGTATAGTTTGTGGTCAAAGATTTGGCCACAAACTGGAAAACTATGTCTCAGAATGTGAAAAAATAAATAGATCTAAACAAATCTGCAAGAAATATCACAACACTTTAATGATAATAACAAGATACCTGAAATATTGAATTTGTATCCACTTTTTGCATCTAGTCGGTAAAATTTACCTTATGAAACTATGTAATGTATGTACTGAAATACAGATTGTAGCATTTTGTGCAATATCAACCCACTGGGGTCTGAGTAAGACCCATTGTGACTCTTGTAATCCTTTTGCGCTACCGCTCACAGGATGAGCCTGGGGTGCACAATGAATCTGCCAGGGACACCGGCACAAATCAATCAAATCAATGACGAAGGAGAAACGATATGTCTGACAGATTCGCACATTATGGAGACCTTCACAGATTAATAATGTTAATGCCCCCAGAGATGCAGATGTAAAGTTTAGAGAATTTTGAATTGGTTGGTATAACAAGTTTCGAAACATGATTAAAGATAACTCAAAACCCAACATGTCATGAAGGTGTGAGCAACTGGAGAGAGCTCTTTGTCTTGCAGTCTATGTAGATAGCCTACATCACTTGGTTAGTGCTCCGAAGTGACTGGTCGGTTCTCCTGAATGGTATGTCAGTGATCTGCTGGGTTTCTAGAGTCCGTAGTAGTGCGTCAACTGAAGCGCCTGATCATTAGGAATACCTGGTCAATCACAGCTTCAGAGTGTCTTTTCAGTCATTTTTCTTAAGTGTCTTATTGGCAATCTGAATTGGCTAGTCGGTACTGTGGAATGCCTGGTCGGTACTCGAGTCCCCGGTCAGTTCTCTGGAGTGTTTGGGCGATGACCTAGAGGTGTTAGTCCTTGATCTAGAGTACCTTATCAATGATTTGGGGTCAATGGTCGATGATCTGGTTATCCTAGTTGCTGTTCTAAAGTGTCTGGTCGGTGATACTGAATGCCGGAAGGAATGGTTGCAGCACCGCTTCCGCTTATATCTTATCAACCAGTATTAGTACCACATATATTTCATTCGCGTTTACATGATGTGACTCCTTAAAACTAGCAAGACCGTCATAAAGAATTAATTATTAGCAAAGCGTTGACAGAAATAGAAAATGCCCTTCTGTGCCAGTGTACACCGTAGACAGCACTGTTTTCTGATGTCGAGGGACACAACCAATTGATTCGTATCGTTAATTTCCTTTTAAATTTAGACCACCAAGCAGCTTTCCCTGACTATCTGCCATTTTCGTATATAAACTATCTACCTCTATTTTGTAAAGATTGGGTGATTTCTTTTTTCATAACCCATCCGATGATTTGACATTGTTTTATATAAACAAACTAGCTCTGTTTTCCACAAACCAAACGACCCCATTTTGATTGAATGACTCTTTTCCATGGTGTCAACCAACCAACTCTCTTGTCTATGAAATGGTGAACTGTCTCTGATCTTATATTGTCAATGTTGTTTGCCTAATATCCAGCTTCGTTTTCTGCTGAAGAATGGACTCTTGTCCTACCTTTCTGTTGCACTGGTGACTCAACTCACTGCTGTGTTGATCGTCTTTCATTTTAATCAAGACACGTCGATCCTTTGGCATCATTCGACTCAAATTCCTTTCAACCTGCCAACTTTGTGCTCTAGAGGATTTCTTACCCCGCAGAGAAGCTGACTTAGTACATAAAACTCGATCCAGACGGCATTTATCATGAGAACCTGATCTATCCTGGTCCTACCGTCTCAGCGTTGTTGATGTATAGTACTTTATACGTCTGCAAGACGCTGTCGTTACCATGATACGACCTGTCGATGTCTGGTGAGGTATTTGGGTATCTGTGAGACTTTTGCGAAGATGTGTATGAGGTTAGATCTGAGGCACTGCTTGTTGAAAGTTATCACTTCTGACTGAATCATAGATTTTTCATTGTAAAACGCATGCAGTTTGAAATAGTGATATGATTTGTGTGTGTGTGTGTGTGTGTGTGTTTTGGTGTTCATATGAGTGTTTATATCTCACTAATAGCAGATCACCATTAATTCTGAAAAATTTTTCTATGATCACCTCCGCCAACAAGCAAGTTTTCCCGTAATTTTTCCAATTCCACCCTGTTTGCACCACTGTCCTGCCTCTAATAGGATTGAACAAATGCGCTTAAATGACACACTGAGGCCACGATGCAGAAGTACATTGGTCCATTTTCCTGATCATATTGAATGATGGTCATCGACTGGAGTACCAGGTAAAAAGTTGGATGTACCAGGTCACAGATACCAGGCCACAGTCGTGGGTCTCGTATGTATGAATGTTGTTGAATTTAGTGGCGTCTGAGTCGGGTATCATAGCTTCTGAGCACTACAGAAGTGAGGTCTTGAGGCAGCTCCGATCCTTGCTCGCGTCTACCGTCTCTTGTCAAAACCCACACTTTCCTTCCTTGGATGTGTTACTTTATCCAACCCAGCCCTAAAAGACCGTTTCAACCTATGAAAATATTGCCATGTTCGTTTTCTCTTCGGCTATTCCCGAAGTCTTCAAAGGTCTCCTTAAGTTTCATTTTCTTAAATAATTTTAGTCTCTCTCCTTTCTTTCCCATCACCGTAAGACCTATGGTGCAAAGTCTGCTGGTGGTTTTTCCTATGTAGCTCGGCTCTGGTCCGCAGGTCTCAAGCATTTTGGTGATCATTAATCGTGGTTCTCCACACCTCTCAAGCATTTGGCTCTGAGTGGCACGTGTCGTTGTTTACTAGATTTCATTCATTTGGCATTTCTATGTCGTCTGTTGCCTAGTATTTTTTCCTGTTGGTCCATCCCAATAGTGGCTGATGGAGCGACTTCCCTTGTTATTCTGTTAACAATAACTGAACTTCGAGTTCTCTTATCCCCTTCGTTCTTTCCTCTCTTCGACAAAGTTCTTCTTTTCTCAACCTCTAACACATTTCTCTTTGAAGCCAATCATTCTCTTTCCCTCACATCCTCATTTCGATCCTCGTTTTTTTTTTTTCTACTGGGAACATATTTCCTCCTTCAAAACGGGCCTGTGCAGAGTCTCGGAGTAGGTTGGCAGTAATCTACTTAAATTCCACAGACCAAAAACGTAATTTCTCCCTATATCACTTATCGAAATCTCATTCTTTTCCTGTCATATTTCAGAACACTACAGTTCAACCCTCTGTTATCATATATATGTTGGGCACAGTCCCATCCTCCAACGCATCTAGGAAACCTCTCCTAGTAAACATCACAAAACATATCCCAGTGATGGAGGCATCATGCATTTGCTGTACTTATATTTTTTTTTCTGGTAGGTGTTCCCGATCTACTGGGGTCTTATTTGCCCTAAGGATGAAATTCTGCTCGCATGTCTAGGGTGACTCTTCTCGGACGTGTGTTTTAACCAATGTGGAATTGAAAACCTTATGATTCATCAACTCTCCTGTTATCACATCTCCTCGCCTATCCATCTTCGTCCGCTGTTATGTTTCCTCCCACTCTCCCTATTCGTCATTTATTGTAACGGCTACTCCACTCAAAAGTTGGTTCTGTATGTCTCAGACCCTAAAACATGGACCTGAAGCAGAAGATATTTTACCCATAGTTTCTTTGTTTGGGAGAAAAAACACAAGGATCAATTGTTATGATATCTTAAAGTATGAACATGTACATGCGTATGCATGTAATGTCTGCGTATGTGCATGTGTATGTGCGTATGTGAGCACTAACACACACATATATATATATATATATATATATATATATATATATATATATATGCATGTATTTCTTTTTCATACTATTCGCCATTTCCTGCGTTAGCGAGGTAGCGTAAAGAACAGAGGACTAGGCTTTTGAGATAATATCCTCACCTGGACCCCTTCTGTGGTACTCCTTCTGGTACCACTATTCCTTCAAACATACCCATTTTTGCTTTTCAAAATAATGTTCTCGCCTTCCAAACATTTTCCAATGCACCCAGAACTTTCGCCCCATACCCAACTCTGTGACTCACTTCCGCTTCCATGGTTGCATCCGCTGCCAAACCCACTCCCAGATATCTAAAGCATTTCCCTTCCTCCAGTTTTTCTTCCTTCAGACTTACCTCCTGATTAACTTGTCCCTCAACCCTACTGTTCCTAAGAACCTTGCTCATATTCACATTTACTCTCAGCTTTCTTCTTTCGCACACATTCCACAACTTAGTCATCAGCTTCTGCAGTATCTCACCCGAATCAGCCACTAGCTCTGTATCATCAGTGAACAACTACTGACTCACTTCCCACGCCCTCTCATCCACAACATACTGCATACTTGCCCTCTCTCCAAAACTCTTACATTCGTCGTCTTAACAAGCAAGTCCATAAACCAATTAAACAACAATGTAGACATCACGCACCCCTGCTGCAAACAGACATTCCCTGAGAACCAATCACTTTCCTCTCTTCCTACTCGTACACATGCCTTACATCCTCGATAAAAGCTTTTCACTGCTTCTAGCAACTTCCCTTCCACACCATATATTCTTAATACCTTCCACAGAGCATCTCTGTCACATCAATCATATGCCTTCTCTAGATCCATACATGATACATACAAATCCATTTGTTTTTCTAAATATTTCTCACATACATTCTTCATAGCAAACACCTGATACACACATCCTCTACCACTTCTGAAACCACACAGTTCTTCCACAATCTGATGCTCTGTACATGCCTTCACCCTCTCAATCAATACCCTCCCATATAATTTCCCAGGAATCTCAACAAACTTATACCTCTGTAATTTGAACACTCACTTTTAACCAATTTGCCTTTATACAATGGCACAATGCATGCATTACGCCAATCCTCAGGCGCTTTACAATGAGCTATACATACAATGAATATTCTCACCAACCAGTCAACAACACAATCACCCCCTTTACTGATAAATTACACTCTATTACCATCCAAACCCGCCGCCTTACCGGCTTTCATCTTCCACAAAGCTTTCACTGCCTCTTCTCTCTTTACCAAATCATTCTCTCTGACCCTCTCACTTCGCACACGACCTCCACCAAAACACCCTATATCTGCCACACTATCATCTAACATATTTAACAAACCTTCAAAATACTCATTCTATCTCCTCAACTCACCACTCCTTCTTTTTACCTCCCCATTAGCCCTCTTCACTGATGTTTCCACTTGTTCTCTTGTCTTACGCACTTTATCTACCTCCATCTGAAACATCTTTTTATTCTCCCTAAAATTCAATGATACTCTCTCATCCCCATTCTCATTTGCCCTCTTTTTCACCTCTTGCCCCTTTCTCTTGACCCCCTGCCTCTTTCTTTTACACATCTTCCATTCATTTGCACTCTTTCCATGTAAAAATCGTCCAAATGCCTCATTCTTCTCTTACACTAATATTCTTATATTTTCATCCAACCACTCATAACCCTTTCATATCTGCCCACCACCCAGGCTTCTCATGCCACAAGCATCTTTTGCACAAACCATCACTGCTTCCCTAGATATATCCCTAGATACAGTTGCACCTCTCAGCACATTAACATCCAAACGTTACTCATTCACGCGCCTATCAATTGACAAATAATCCAATAACATTCTCTGGCCATCTCTCCTGCTTGCATACGTATATTTATGGATATCTCTCTTTTTAAACTAGTATTCCCAATCACCAGTCCTTTTTCAGCAAACTAATCTATAAGCTCTTCACCATTTCCATTTACAACACTGAACACCCCATGTACATTTCTTTTATCAAAAGTTTGTCATCTTTGTGTCCTTCATTGCCATATATGTATGGACTTATCAAAACTAATAAACAGAATTTTCCAGCAAGACCTATAGTGAGTTCAGTAGGCTCCATCACATATAAATTGTCAAAAAGGTTAGTTTCTTTATTAAGCCCTTTAGTGCGTAAGGTATCAAGTTCTAATATCATGAACAATGTAGATTTAGTAAACAAGCTAAACAATATGAATGTTAATTTTGATTTCAAACTAGTTATCTTTGATGTTTACTCACTTTTCATTAAAGTTCCAGTTGATGACCTTTTAGAATATTTATTTGATGTCTTGGATGATATTCATATACCTTTTTCAAAGTATAATTTCATTGAACTGATTAAATTGTATATAAAAGACGGTGTATTTCAATTTAATGGAGATTATTGTGCTCAAAACTTTGGTATGGCAATGGGTAACCCTCTTTCACCTGTACTAAGTAAGATTTATATGGAATTTTTTGAAAAAGAATTACTAAAGGATATCCGACTTTCTAATGCATTTTGGTTTAGGTATATAGATGATGTTCTTTGTGTTTGGCCAACAAATGAAAATTTACAAATATTTCTCCCTTTACTTAACAATTTAGTACCTTCCATCAAATTTACTGTAGAAAATGAAAAAAATGTCATGTTACCATTTTTAGATTGCATGATCCAAAGACAAGGAAACAAGTTTAAGTGTAACATATACAGAAAACCCGCCAATGTATGCTCATATATCCAGTATTACTCAACAAGACAGAGTTAAATTATCATCATTTCAATCTATGTTCCTTAGGGCATTACGTATTTGCAGTCCAGAGTTTATTGATGATGAGTTTGAGAAGATATATTCTATTGGATCTAAGTTAAAGTACCCTAGATCTTCCATTGATAAATCCCTTAAGTTAGCAAAGAAATCATTTTATAGAGTTGAGCCAATACCTCCCACTGACGCCAAGAATCTTTTAGTTCTCCCTTTTAATAATAACTTCACTTTGCTTCCCATTTTGCTTAAATTTTTTAATGTAAATGTTACCTTTAGCAACAATAATACTACAAAGAATATCTTAATCAGGATTTCACTAGAAAATTCTCTTGGTTGCATCTATAAAGTGCCTTGTAGAAACTGTGATAAATCTTATCTTGGTAAGACTGGTAAGGGTCTTTCTGTTATACTTAAGCAACGTAAATATAGTATAAGAACAGGACAAGAATGAAATGCCTTGTTTAATCATGTTAAAAACGATGATCTTTGGATTGACTGGAGTAACGACATCTCAGTTATTAACTCTATTACCAAGAGAAATAGAAATATTATTGAATCTTCAATTATTAAATACAACAAAAAAAATAATCTTAACGTTAGTGATGGTCGACACAAATTAGATAAGATTATTATTATTGATAAGATTTGTAAAATAATAAGTTTATTGACGCTCGTTGTATATATATATATATATATATATATGTATATATATATATATATATATATATATATATATATATATATATATATATATATATATATATATATATATATATATATATACATGTATTTTATTTTTTTTTTTTTTTTGCTTTGTCGCTGTCTCCCGCGTTTGCGAGTCAGCGCAAGGAAACAGACGAAAGAAATGGCCCAACAAACCCCCATACACATGTATATACGTACGTCCACACACGCAAATATACATACCTACACAGCTTTCCATGGTTTACCCCAGACGCATCACATGCCCTGATTCAATCCACTGACAGCAAGTCAACCCCGGTATACCATATCGATCTAATTCACTCTATTCCTTGCCCGCCATTCACCCTCCTGCATGTTCAGGCCCCGATCACTCAAAATCTTTTTCACTCCATCTTTCCACCTCCAATTTGGTCTCCCACTTCTCCTCGTTCCCTCCACCTCCGACACATATATCCTCTTGCTCAATCTTTCCTCACTCATTCTCTCCATGTGCCCAAACCATTTCAAAACACCCTGTTCTGCTCTCTCAACCACGCTCTTTTTATTTCCACACATCTCTCTTACCCTTACGTTACTTACTCGATCAAACCACCTCACACCACACATTGTTCTCAAACATCTCATTTCCAGCACATCTATCCTCCTGCGCAACCATACAACATTATTAGAACCACTATTCCTTCAAACATACCCATTTTTGCTTTACGAGATAATGTTCTCGACTTCCACACATTCTTCAAGGCTCCCAGGATTTTCGCCCGCTGCCCCACCCTATGATCGACTTCCGCTTCCATGGTTCCATCCGCTGCCAGATCCACTCCCAGATATCTAAAACACTTTACTTCCTCCAGTTTTTCTCCATTCAAACTTACCTCCCAATTGACTTGACCCTCAACCCTACTGTACCAAATAACCTTGCTCTTCTTCACATTTACTATTAACTTTCTTCTTTCACACACTTTACCAAACTCAGTCACCAGCTTCTGCAGTTTCTCACATGAATCAGCCACCAGCGCTGTATCATCAGCCAACAACAACTGACTCACTTCCCAAGCTCTCTCATCCCCAACAGACTTCATACTTGCCCCTCTTTCCAAAGCTCTTGCATTTACCTCCCTAACAACCCCATCCATAAACAAATTAAACAACCATGGAGACATCACACACCTCTGCCGCAAACCTACATTCACAGAGAACAAATCACTTTCCTCTCTTCCTACACGTACATATGCCTTACATCCTCGATAAAAACTTTTCACTGCTTCTAACAACTTCCCTCCCACACCATATATTCTTAATACCTTCCACAGAGCATCTCTATCAACTCTATCATAAGCATTCTCCAGATCCATAAATGCTACATACAAATCCATTTGCTTTTCTAAGTATTTCTCACATACATTTTTCAAATATTTTTTTCATATATATATATATATATATATATATATATATATGGAAATGGTGAAGACCTTGTAGATTTATGTGCTGAAAATTCTGGAAGCATTGAAGAATGTTTGGAAGTCGAGAACATTATCTCGGAAAGCAAATATGGGTATGTTTGAGGGAATAGTGGTTCCAACAATGTTGTACGGTTGCGAGGCGTGGGCTATGGATACAGATGTGCGCAGGAGGGTGGATGTGCTGGGAATGAGATGTTTGAGGACAATATGTGGTGTGATGTGGTTTGATCGAGTAAGTAATGTAAGGGTAAGAGAGATGTGTGGAAATAAGAAGAGTGTGGTTGACAGAGCAGAAGAGGGTGTTTTGAAATGGTTTGGTCACAAGGAGAGAATGAGTGAGGAAAGATTGACAAAGAGGATATATATGTCAGAGGTTTAGGGAACGAGAAGTTGGAGACCAAATTTTAGGTGGAAGGATGGAGTTAAAAGATTTTGAGTGATCGGGGCCCTGAACATGAAGGAGGGTGAAAGGTGTGCAAGGAATAGAGTGAATTGGAACAATGTGGTATACCGCAGTCGACGTGCTGTCAATGGATTGAACCAGGGAATGTGAAGCGTCTGGGGTAAACCATGGAAAGTTTTGTGGGGCCTGGATGTGGAAAGGGAGCTGTGTTTTCGGTGCATTATTACATGACAGCTAGAGACTGAGTGTGAACGAATGTGGCCTTTGGTGTCTTTTCCTAGCACTACCTCGCACGCATGTGGGGGGAGGGGGTTGTTATTCCATGTGTGGCGGGGTTGCGATGGGAACAAATAGAGGCAGACAGTATGAATTCAGTACATGTGTATATATGTATATGTCTGTGTGTGTATATATATGTGTACATTGAGATGTATAGGTATGTATATTTGCGTGTGTGGACGTGTATGTATATACATGTGTATGTGGGCGGGTTGGCCATTCTTTCGTCTGTTTTCTTGCGCTACCTCGCTGACGCGGGAAACAGCGACAAAGCAAAAGAAATAAATAATAAAACTATATATACATATATATATATATATATATATATATATATATATATATATATATATATATATATATATATATATATATATATATATATATATATATATATATATATCTTTTTTTTTCTTTTATTTTTTTTTTTTGTCGCTGTCTCCCGCATTTGCGAGGTAGCACAAGGAAACAGAAGAAAGAAATGGCGCGACCCACCCCCATACACATGTATATACATATGTCCACACACGCAAATATACATACCTATACAGCTTTCCTTGGTTTACCCCAGACGCTTCACATGCCCTGATTCAATCCACTGACAGCACGTCAACCCCGGTATACCACATCGCTCCAATTCACTCTATTCCTTGCCCTCCTTTCACCCTCCTGCATGTTCAGGCCCTGATCACACAAAATGTTTTTCACTCCATCTTTCCACCTCCAATTTGGTCTCCCACTTCTCCTCGTTCCCTCCACCTCCGACACATATATCCTCTTGCTCAATCTTTCCTCACTCATTCTCTCCATGTGCCAAAACCATTTCAAAACACCCTCTTCTGCTCTCTCAACCACGCTCTTTTTATTTCCACACATCTCTCTTACCCTTACGTTACTTACTCGATCAAACCACCTCACACCACACATTGTCCTCAAACATCTCATTTCCAGCACATCCATCCTCCTGCGCACAACTCTATCCATAGCCCACGCCTCGCAACCATACAACATTGTTGGAACCACTATTCCTTCAAACATACCCATTTTTACTTTCCGAGATAATGTTCTCGAGTTCCACACATTCTTCAAGGCTCCCTGGATTTTCGCCCCCTCCCCCACCCTATGATCGACTTCCGCTTCCATGGTTCCATCCGCTGCCAGATCCACTCCCAGATATCTAAATCACTTTACTTCTTCCAGTTTTTCTCCATTCAAACTTACCTCCCAATTGACTTGACCCACAACCCTACTGCACCTAATTACCTTGCTCTTATTCACATTTACTCTTAACTTTCTTCTTTCACACACTTTACCAAACTCAGTCACCAGCTTCTGCACTTTCTCACATGAATCAGCCACCAGAGCTGAATCATCAGCGAAGAACAACTGACTCACTTCCCAAGCTCTCTCATCCCCAACAGACTTCATACTTGCCCCTCTTTCCAAAACTCTTGCATTCACCTCCCTAACAACCCCATCCATAAACAAATTAAACAACAATGGAGACATCACACACCCCTTCCGTAAACCTACATTCACTAAGAACCAATCACTTTCCTCTCTTCCTACACGTACACATGCCTTACATCCTCGATAAAAACTTTTCACTGCTTCTAACAACTTGCCCCCCACACCATATATTCTTAATACCTTCCACGGAGCATCTCTATCAACTCTATCATATGCCTTCTCCAGATCCATAAATGCTACATACAAATCCATTTGCTTTTCTAAGTATTTCTCACATACATTCTTCAAAGCAAACACCTGATCCACACATTATCTGCCACTTCTGAAACCACACTGCTCTTCCCCAATCTGATGTTCTGCACATGCCTTCACACTCTCAATCAATACCTTCCCATATAATTTACCAGGAATACTCAACAAACTTATACCTCTGTAATTTGAGCACTCACTCTTATCCCCTTTGCCTTTGTACAGTGGTACTATGCACGCATTCCGCCAATCCTCAGGCACCTCACCATGAGTCATACATACATTAGATAACCTTAACAACCAGTCAATAATACAGTCACCCCCTCTTTTAATAAATTCCACTGCAATACCATCCAAACCTGCTGTCTTGCCGGCTTTCATCTTCCGCAAAGCTTTTACTACCTCTTCTCTGTTTACCAAATCATTTTCCCTAACCCTCTCACTTTGCACACCACCTCGACCAAAACACCCTATATCTGCCACGCTATCATCAAACACATTCAACAAACCTTCAAAATACTCATTCCATCTTCTCACATCACCACTACTTGTTATCACCTCCCCATTTGCGCTCTTCACTGAAGTTCCCATTTGCTCCCTTGTCTTACGCACTTTATTTACCTACTTCCAGAACATCTTTTTATTCTCCCTAAAATTTAATGATACTCTCTCACCCCAACTCGCATTTGCCCTCTTTTTCACCTCTTGTACCTTTCTCTTGACCTCCTGTCTCTTTCTTTTATACATCTCCCACTCAATTTCACTTTTTCCCTGCAAAAATCGTCCAAATGCCTCTCTCTTCTCCTTCACTAATAATCTTACTTCTTCATCCCACCACTCACTACCCTTTCTAATCAACCCACCTCCCACTCTTCTCATGCCACAAGCATCTTTTGCGCAATCCATCACTGATTCCCTAAATACATCACATTCCTCCCCAACTCCCCTTACTTCCATTGTTCTCACCTTTTTCCATTCTGTACTCAGTCTCTCCTGGTACTTCCTCACACAAGTCTCCTTCCCAAGCTCACTTACTCTCACCACCCTCTTCACCCCAACATTCACTCTTCTTTTCTAAAAACCCATACAAATCTTCACGTTATCCTCCAAAAGATAATGATCAGACATCACTCCAGTTGCACCTCTCAGCACATTAACATCCAAAAATCTCTCTTTCGCGCGCCTATCAATAATCATGTAATCCAATAACGCTCTCTGGCCATCTCTCCTAATTACATATGTATACCTCTGTATATCTCGCTTTTTAAACCAGGTATTCCCAACCACAAGTCCTTTTTCAGCACATAAATCTACAAGCTCTTCACTATTTCCATTTACAACACTGAACACCCCATGTATACCAATTATTCCCTCAACTGTCACATTGCTCACCTTTGCATTCAAATCACCCATCACTATAACCCGGTCTCGTGCATCAAAACCACTAACACACTCTTTCAGCTGCTCCCAAAACACTTGCCTCTCATGATATTTCTTCCAATGCCCATGTGCATATGCACCAATAATCACCCATCTCTCTCCATCAACTTTCAGTTTTACCCATATTAATCGAGAATTTACTTTCTTACACTCTATCACATACTCCCACAACCCCTGTCTCAGGAGTACTGCTACTCCTTCCCTTGCTCTTGTTATCTCACTAACCCCTGACTTTACTCCCAAGACATTCCCAAACCACTCTTCCCCTTTACCCTTGGGCTTCCTTTCACTCACAGCCAAAACATCCAGGTTCCTTTCCTCAAACATACTTCCTATCTCTCCTTTTTTCATATCTTGGTTACATCCACACACATTTAGACACCCCAGTCTGAGCCATCGAGGAGGATGAGCACTCCCCGATGACTCCTTCTTCTGTTTCCTATTTTAGAAAGATAAAAAATACAAGGAGGGGAGGATTTCTGGCCTCCCGCTCCCGTCCCCTCTAGTCGCCTTCTACGACACGGGAGGAATACGTGAGAAGTATTCTTTCAACCCTATCCCCATTGATAATATATGTATATATATACATATATATATACATACACATACACACACACACACACATATATATATATATATATATATATATATATATATATATATATATATATATATATATATATATATATATATATATATATATATATATATATATATATATATATATATATATATATATATATTTTTTTTTTTTCTTTTTATACTTTGTCGCTGTCTCCCGCGTTTGCGAGGTAGCGCAAGGAAACAGACGAAAGAAATGGCCCAACCCCCCCCCCCCATACACATGTACATACACACGTCCACACACGCAAATATACATACCTACACAGCTTTCCATGGTTTACCCCAGACGCTTCACATGCCTTGATTCAATCCACTGACAGCACGTCAACCCCTGTATACCACATCGCTCCAATTCACTCTATTCCTTGCCCTCCTTTCACCCTCCTGCATGTTCAGGCCCCGATCACACAAAATCTTTTTCACTCCATCTTTCCACCTCCAATTTGGTCTCCCTCTTCTCCTCGTTCCCTCCACCTCCGACACATATATCCTCTTGGTCAATCTTTCCTCACTCATTCTCTCCATGTGCCCAAACCATTTCAAAACACCCTCTTCTGCTCTCTCAACCACGCTCTTTTTATTTCCACACATCTCTCTTACCCTTACGTTACTTACTCGATCAAACTACCTCACACCACACATTGTCCTCAAACATCTAATTTCCAGCACATCCATCCTCCTGCGCACAACTCTATCCATAGCCCACGCCTCGCAACCATACAACATTGTTGGCACCACTATTCCTTCAAACATACCCATTTTTGCTTTCCGAGATAATGTTCTCGACTTCCACACATTTTTCAAGGCTCCCAAAATTTTCGCCCCCTCCCCCACCCTATGATCCACTTCCGCTTCCATGGTTCCATCCGCTGACAGATCCACTCCCAGATATCTAAAACACTTCACTTCCTCCAGTTTTTCTCCATTCAAACTCACCTCCCAATTGACTTGACCCTCAACCCTACTGTACCTAATAACCTTGCTCTTATTCACATTTACTCTTAACATTCTTCTTCCACACACTTTACCAAACTCAGTCACCAGTTCTGCAGTTTCTCACATGAATCAGCCACCAGCGCTGTATCATCAGCGAACAACAACTGACTCACTTCCCAAGCTCTCTCATCCCCAACAGACTTCATACTTGCCCCTCTTTCCAGGACTCTTGCATTTATCAACTCTATCATATGCCTTCTCCAGATCCATAAATGCTACATACAAATCCATTTGCTTTTCTAAGTATATCTCACATACATTCTTCAAAGCAAACACCTGATCCACACATTATCTGCCACTTCTGAAACCACACTGCTCTTCCCCAATCTGATGTTCTGCACATGCCTTCACACTCTCAATCAATACCTTCCCATATAATTTACCAGGAATACTCAACAAACTTATACCTCTGTAATTTGAGCACTCACTCTTATCCCCTTTGCCTTTGTACAGTGGTACTATGCACGCATTCCGCCAATCCTCAGGCACCTCACCATGAGTCATACATACATTAAGTAACCTTACCAACCAGTCAACAATACAGTCACCCCCTTTTTTAATAAATTCCACTGCAATACCATCCAAACCTGCTGCCTTGCCGGCTTTCATCTTCCGCAAAGCTTTTACTACCTCTTCTCTGTTTACCAAATCATTTTCCCTAACCCTCTCACTTTGCACACCACCTCGACCAAAACACCCTATATCTGCCACTCTGTCATCAGACACATTCAACAAACCTTCAAAATACTCATTCCATCTCCTTCTCACATCACCACTACTTGTTATCACCTCCCCATTTACGCCCTTCACTGAAGTTCCCATTTGCTCCCTTGTCTTACGCACCCTATTTACCTCCTTCCAGAACATCTTTTTATTCTCCCTAAGATTTACTGATAGTCTCTCACCCCAACTCTCATTTGCCCTTTTTTTCACCTCTTGCACCTTTCTCTTGACCTCCTGTCTCATTCTTTTATACTTCTCCCACTCAATTGAATTTTTTCCCTGCAAAAATCGTCCAAATGCCTCTCTCTTCTCTTTCACTAATACTCTTACTTCTTCATCCCACCACTCACTACCCTTTCTAAACAGCCCACCTCCCACTCTTCTCATGCCACAAGCATCTTTTGCGCAATCCATCACTGATTCCCTAAATACATCCCATTCCTCCCCCACTCCCCTTACTTCCATTGTTCTCACCTTTTTCCATTCTGTACACAGTCTCTCCTGGTACTTCCCCACACAGGTCTCCTTCACAAGCTCACTTACTCTCACCACCTTCTTCACCCCAACATTCACTCCTCTTTTCTGAAAACCCATACTAATCTTCACCTTAGCCTCCACAAGATAATGATCAGACATCCCTCCAGTTGCACCTCTCAGCACATTAACATCCAAAAGTCTCTCTTTCGCACGCCTGTCAATTAACACGTAATCCAATAACGCTCTCTGGCCATCTCTCCTACTTACATAAGTATACTTATGTATATCTCGCTTTTTAAACCAGGTATTCCCAATCATCAGTCCTTTTTCAGCACATAAATCTACAAGCTCTTCACCATTTCCATTTACAACACTGAACACCCCATGCATACCAATTATTCCCTCAACTGCCACATTACTCACCTTTTCATTCAAATCACCCATCACTATAACCCGGTCTCGGGTATATATATATATATATATATATATATACATATATATATATATATATATATATATATATATATATATATATATATATATATATATATATATATATATATATATATATATATATATATATATATATTTATATATATATCCTCTGAGAACCAATCATTTTCCTCTCTTCCTACACGTACACATGTTTTACATCCTCGATAGAAACTTTTAAATGCTTCTAGCAACTTGTCTCCCACACCATGTATTCTTAATACCTTCCACAGACCATCTCCATCAACTCTATCATAGGCCTTCTCCAGATCCATAAGTGCTACATACAAATCCATTTCCTTTTCTAAGTATTTCTCAGGTACATTCTTCAAAGCAAACACCTGATCAACACATCCTTTACCACTTCTGAAACCACACTGCTCTTCCCCAATCTGATGCTCTGTACATGTCTTCACCCTTTCAAACAATACCCTTCCATATAATTTACCAGGAATACTCAACAAACTTATACCTCTGTAATTTGAGCACTCACTCTTATCCCCTTTGCCTTTGTACAATGGCACTATGCACGCATTCCGCCAATCCTCAGGCACCTTACCATAAATCATAGATACATTAAATAACCTTACCCACCAATTAACAATACAATCACCCTCTTTTTTAAAAAAACTCCACTGCAATACCATCCAAACTCGCTGCCTTGCCGGCTTTCATCTTCCACAAAGCTTTTACTACCTCTTCACTCTTTACCAAATCATTTTCCCTAACCCTCTCACTTTGCACACCACCTCGACAAAAACACCTTATATATGCCAATCTTTCATCAAACACATTCAACAAACCTTCAAAATACTCAATCCATATCCTTCTCACATCACCACTACTTGTTATCACCTCCCCATTAGCCCCCTTCACTGAAGTTCCCATTTGTTTCCATATCTTACCCAATTTATTTACCTCCTTCCAAAACATCTTTTTATTCTCCTTAAAATTTAATGATTCTCTCTCACCCCAACTCTCATTTGCCCTCTTTTTCACCTCTTGCACCTTTCTCTTGAACTCTTGCCTCTTTCTTTCATACATCTCCCACTCATTTACATTTTTTCCCTGCAAAAATCGTCCAAATTCCTCTCTCTTCTCTTTCACTAGTGATCTTACTTCTTCATCCCGCCACTCAAAACCCTTTCTAATCAACCCACCTCCCAAGCTTCTCATGCCAAAAGCATCTTTTGCGCAAGCCATCATTCCGTCCCTAAATACAAGCCATTCCTCCCCCACTCCCCTTACCTCCTTTGTTCTCACCTTTTTCCTTTCTGTACTCAGTCTCTCCTGGTACTTCCTCACAGAAGTCTTCTTCCCAAGCTCACTTACTCTCACCTTTCTCTGCACCCCAACATTCTCTCTTCATTTCTGGAAAACCATACAAATCTTCATCTTCGCCTCCACAAGATAATGATCAGACATCCCTCCAGTTGCACCTCTCAGCACATTAACATCCAAAAGTCTCTCTTTCGCGCGCCTATCAATAAACATGTAATCCAAAAACGCTCTCTGGCCATCTCTCCTACTTACATATGTATACCTCTGTATATCTCGCTTTTTAAACCAGGTATTCCCAATCACCAGTCCTTTTTCAGAACATAAATCTACAAGCTCTTCACTATTTCCATTTACAACACTGAACACCCCATGTATACCAATTATTCCCTCAGCTGCCACATTACTCAACTTTGCATTCAAATTACCCATCACTATAACCCGGTCTTGTTTATCAAAACCACTAACACACTCATTCAGCTGCTCCCAAAACACTTGCCTCTCATGATCTTTCTTCTCATGACCAGGTGCATATGCACCAATAATCATCCATCTCTCTCCATCAACTTTCAGTTTTACCCATATCAATCTAGAATTTACTTTCTTACACTCTATCACATACTCCCACAACTTCTATTTCAGGAGTAGTGCTACTCCTTCCCTTGCTCTGGTCCTCTCACTAACCCCTGACTTTACTCCCAAGACATTCCCAAACCACTCTTCCCCTTTACCCTTGAGCTTCGTTTCACTCAGAGCCAAAACATCCAGGTTCTTTTCCTCAAACATACTACCTATCTCTCCTTTCTTCTCATCTTGGTTACATCCACAAACATTTACAGATCCCAATATGAGACTTCGAGGAGGATGAGCCCTCCCCGCATGACTTCTTCTTCTGTTTCCCCTTTTAGAAAGTTGAAATACAAGAAGGGGAGGGTTTCTGGCCCCCCACTTCCATCCCCTTTGGTCGCCTTCTACGACACTTGAGGAATGCATGGGAAGTATTCTTTCTCCCCTATCCCAAGGAAAACATATATATATATATATATATATATATATATATATATATATATATATATATATATATATATATATATATATATACATATATATATATATATATATATATATATATATATATATATATATATATATATATATATATATATATATATATTAATTTTTTTTTTTTTTAATTTTCCAAAAGAAGGAACAGAGAAGGGGGCCAGGTGAGGGTATTCCCTCAAAGGCCCAGTCCTCTGTTCTTAACGCTACCTCGCTATCGCGGGAAATGGCGAATAGTATGAAAAAAAAAAAAAAAAAATATATATATATATGTATATATATATATATATATATATATATATATATATATATATATATATATATATATATATATATATATATATATATATATATATATATATATATATATATATATATATATATATTTATACATATATATATATATATATATATATATATATATATATATATATATATATATATATATATATATATATATATATATATATATATATATATATATATATGTTAATGTGCTGAGAGGTGCAACTGGAGGGATGTTTGATCATTATCTTGTGGAGGCGAAGGTGAAGATTTCTGGGGATTTTCAGAAAAGAAGAGAGAATGTTGGGGTGAACAGAGTGGTGAGATTAAGTGAGCTTGGGAAGGAGACTTGTGTGAGGAAGTACCACGAGAGACTTAGCACAAAATGGAAAAAGGTGAGATCAAATGAGGTAAGGGGAGTTGGGGAGGAATGGGATGTATTTAGGGAAGCAGTGATGGCTTGCGCCAAAGATGCTTGTGGCATGAGAAGCTTGGGAGGTAGGTTGATTAGAAAAGGTAGTGAGTGGTGGGATGAAGAAGTAAGAGAAGTGAAAGAGAAGAGAGTGGCATTTAGACGATTTTTGCGGGAAGAAAATGCAAATGAGTGGGAAAGGTATAAAAGAAAGAGGCAGGAGGTCAAGAGAAATGTGCAAGAGGTGAAAAAGAGGGCAAATGAGAGTTGGGGTGAGAGAGTATCATTAAATTTTAAGGAGAATAAAAAGATGTTTTGGAAGGAGTTAAATAAAGTGCGTAAGACAAGGGAGCAAATGGGAACTTCATTGAAGGGGGCTAATGGAGAGGTGATAACAAGTAGTGGTGATGTGAGAAGGAGATGGAGTGAGTATTTTGAAGGTTTGTTGAATGTGTTTGATGATAGAGTGGCACATATAGAGTGTGTTGGTCGAGGTGATCTGCAAAGTGAGAAGGTTAGGGAAAATGATTTGGTAAATAGAGAAGAGGTAGTGAAAGCTTTACGGAAGATGAAAGCAGGCAAGGCAGCAGGTTTGGATGGTATTGCAGTGGAATTTGTTAAAAAAGGGGGTGACTGTATTGTTGACTGGTTGGTAAGGTTATTTAATATACGTCTGATTCATCGTGAGGTGCCTGAGGACTGGCGGAATGCTTGCATAGTGCCATTGTACAAAGGCAAAGGGGATAGAAGTGAGTGCTAATATTACAGAGGTATAAGTTTGTTGAGTAATCCTGGTAAATTATATGGGAGGGTATTGATTGAGAAGGTGAAGGCATGTACAAAGCATCAGATTGTGGAAGAGCAGTGTGGTTTCAGAAGTGGAAGAGGATGTGTTGATCATGTGTTTGCTTTGCAGAATGTATGTGAGAAATACTTAGAAAAGCAAATGGATTTGTATGTAGCATTTATGGATCTGGAGAAGGCTTATGATAGAGTTGATAGAGATGCTCTGTGGAAGGTTTTAAGAATATATGGTGTGGGAGGCAAGTTGTTAGAAGCAGTGAAAAGTTTTTATCGAGGAAGTAAGGCATGTGTACGTATAGGAAGAGAGGAAAGTGATTGGTTCTCAGTGAATGTAGGTTTGCGGCAGGGGTGTGTGATGTCTCCATGGTTGTTTAATTTGTTTATGGATGGGGGTGTTAGGGAGGTGAATGGAAGAGTTTTGGAAAGAGGGGCAAGTATGAAGTCTGTTGTGGATGAGAGAGCTTGGGAAGTGAGTCAGTTGTTTTTCGCTGATGATACAGCGCTGGTGGCTGATTCATGTAAGAAACTGCAGAAGGTGGTGCCTGAGTTTGGTAAAGTGTATGAAAGAAGAAAGTTAAGAGTAAATGTGAATAAGAGCAAGGTTATTAGGTACAGTAGGGTTGAGGGTCAAGTCAATTGGGAGGTGAGTGTGAATGGAGAAAAACTGGAGGAAGTTAAGTGTTTTAGATATCTGGGAGTGGATCTGGCAGCGGATGGAACCATGGAAGCGGAAGTGGATCATAGGGTGGGGGAGGGGGCGAAAATTCTGGGGGCCTTGAAGAATGTGTGGAAGTCGAGAACATTATCTCGGAAAGCAAAAATGGGTATGTTTGAAGGACTAGTTGTTCCAACAATGTTGTATGGTTGCGAGGCGTGGGCTATGGATAGAGTTGTGCGCAGGAGGATGGATGTGCTGGAAATGAGATGTTTGAGGACAATGTGTGGTGTGAGGTGGTTTGATCGAGTGAGTAACGTAAGGGTAAGAGAGATGTGTGGAAATAAAAAGAGCGTGGTTGAGAGAGCAGAAGTGGGTGTTTTGAAGTGGTTTGGGCACATGGAGAGGATGTGTGAGGAAAGATTGACCAAGAGGATATATGTGTCGGAGGTGGAGGGAACAAGGAGAAGAGGGAGACCAAATTGGAGGTGGAAAGATGGAGTGAAAAAGATTTTGTGTGATCGGGGCCTGAACATGCAGGAGGGTGAAAGGAGGGCAAGGAATAGAGTGAATTGGAGCGATGTGGTATACCGGGGCTGACGTGCTGTCAGTGGATTGAATCAAGGCATGTGAAGCGTCTGGGGTAAACCATGGAAAGCTGTGTAGGTATGTATATTTGCGTGTGTGGACGTATGTATATACATGTGTATGGGGGGGCGGGGGTTGGGCCATTTCTTTCGTCTGTTTCCTTGCGCTACCTCGCAAACGCGGGAGACAGCGACAAAGTATAAAAAAAAAAAAAAAAAAAATATATATATATATATATATATATATATATATATATATATATATATATATATATATATATATATATATATATATATATATATATATATGTATATATATATATATATATATATATATATATATATATATATATATGCCTGTTGATAGGGGAGAAAGAATACTTCCCACGTATTCCCTGCGTGTCGTAGAAGGCGACTAAAAGGGAAGGGAGCGGGGGGCTGGAAGTCCTCCACTCTTGTTTTTTTTTTTTTCTCCAAAGAAGGAACAGAGAAGGGGGCCAGATGAGTATATTTCCTCAAAGGCCCAGTCCTCTGTTCTTAACGCTACCTCGCTAACGCGGGAAATGGCGAATAGTATGAAAGAAAAGAAAAGATATATATATATATATATATATATATATATATATATATATATATATATATATATATATATATATATATATATATATATATATATATATATATATATATATATATATATATATATATATCCCTGGGGATAGGGGATTAAGAATACTTCCCACGTATTCCCTGCGTGTCGTAGAAGGCGACTAAAAGGGGAGGGAGCGGGGGGCTGGAAATCCTCCCCTCTCGTTCTTTTTTTTAAATTTTCCAAAAGAAGGAACAGAGGTGGCCAGTTGAGGATATTCCAAAAAAGGCCCAGTCCTCTGTTCTTAGCGCTACCTTGCTAACGCGGGAAATGGCGAATAGTTTAAAAGAAAAGAATATATATATATATATATATATATATATATATATATATATATATGGAAGAAAGAATACTTCACACGCATTACTCAAATGTCGTAGAAGGCGACTAAAGGGTACGGGAGCACGGGCTGGAAACCCTCCCCTGTTAGTATTTTAACATTCTATAAAGGGAAACAGAAGAAGGAGTGACGCGGGGAGTGATCAATACTCCTCGAAGTCTCAGATTGGGGTGTCTAAATGTCTGCGGATATAACCAAGATGAGAAAGAAGGAGTGATTGGTAGTATGTTTGAAGAAAGGAGCCTGGATGTTTTGGCTCTGAGTAAAACGAAGCTCAAGGGTAAACGGGAAGAGTGGTTTGGGAATGTCTTGTGAGTAAATTCAGAGGTTAGTGAGAGGACTAGAGCAAAGTAAGGAGTAGCACTACTCATGAAACAGAAGTGGTGGGAGTATGTGATAGAGTGTAAGAAAGTAGACTCTAGATTGATATGGGTAAAACTGAAAGTAGATGGAAAGAGATTGGTGATTATTGGTGCATATGCACCTGGGCATGACAAGAAAGATCATGAGAGGTAAGTGTTTTATGAGGAGCTGAGTGATTGTGCTAGTGATAGTAGTTTTGATGCACGAGTCCGGGTTGTAGTGATGGGTGATTTGAATGCAAAGTTGACTAATGTGGCAATTAAATGAATGATTTGTGTACATGGGGTGTTCAGGGTTGTAAATGGAAGCGGTGATAAATTTGTAGATTTATGTGCTGAAAAAGGACTGGTGATTGGGAATACCTGGTTTGAAATGAGAGATATATATAAGTATACGTATGTAGGTAGGAGAAATGGCCAGAGAGCGTTATTGGATTACGTGTCAATTGAAAGGCGCGCGAGAGAGACTTTTGGATATAAAGTGGCTGAGAGGTGCAACTGGAGAGATGTCTGATCATTATCTTCTGGAGGAGGTGAGGATTTGTATAGGTTTTCAGAAAAGAAGAGAGAATGTTGGGGTATAGAGAGTGGTGAGAATAAGTGAGATTGGGAAGGAGACTTCTGTGAGTAAGTACCAGGAGAGACTGAGTACAGAAAAGTAAAACGTGAGAACAAAGGACGTAAGGGGAATGGAGGAGTAATGGGATTTTTTTAAGGAAGCAGTGATGGCTTGCGCAAAAGATTCTTGTAGCATGAGAAGCGTGGGAGGTGGGCAGATTGGAATGGGTAGTGAGTGGTGGGATGAAGAAGTAAGATTATTAGTGAAAGAGAAGAAAGAGGCATTTGGACGATTTTTGCCGGGAAATAATACAAATGAGTGGGAGATGTATAAAAGAAAGAGGAAGGAGGTCAAGAGAAAGGTGCAAGAGGTGAAAAGAGGGCAAATGAGAATTGGGGAGAATAAAAAGATGTTTTGGAATGAGGTAATAAAGTGCGTAAGACAAGGAAATAAATGGGAACTTCAATGAAGGGGGCTACTGGGGAAGTGACAACAAGTAGTAGAATGAGAGAAGGAGATCGAGTTAGGATTTTGAAGATTTGTTGAATGTGTTTAATGATGGAGTGGCAGATATAGGGTGTTTTGGTCGAGGTGGTGTGCAAAGTGAGAGGTTTAAGGAGAATGATTTGGTAAACAGAGAAGAAGTAGTAAAAGCTTTACGGAAGATGAAAGCTAGTAAGGCAGCGGGTTTGGATGGTATTGCAGTGGAATTTATTGAAAAAAAGGGGTGACTGTATTGTTGACTGGTTGGTAAGGTTATCTAATGTATGTATGACTCATGGTGAAGTGCCTAATGATTGGAGGAATGCTTGCATAGTGCCATTGTACAAAGGGAAAGGTGATAAAAGTAAGTGCTCACATCACAGAGATATAAATTTGTTGAGTATTCCTGGGAAATTATATGGGAGGGTACTGATTGAGAGGATGAAGGTATGTACAGAGCATCAGATTGGGGAAGAGCAGTATGGTTTCAGAAGTGGTAGAGGATGTGTGGATCAGGTGTTTGCTTTGAAGAATGTATGTGAAAAATACTTAGAAAAGCAAATGGATTTGTATGCACCATTTGTGGATCTGGAGAAGGCATATGATAGAGTTGATAGAGATGCTCTGTGGATGGTATGAAGAATATATGGTGTGTGGGCAAATTGTTAAAAGCAGCGAAATTTTTTTATCCAGGATGTAAGGCATGTGTACGTGTAGGAAAAGAGTAAAGTGATTAGTTCTCAGTGAATGTTGGTTTGCGGAGGGTGTGTGGGATGTTTCTATGGCTGTTTAACTTCTTTATGGATGGTGTTGTTAGGGAGGTGAATGCAAGAGTTTTGGAAAGAGGGACAAGTATGAAGTCTGTTGTGGATGAGAAAGCTTGGGAATGAGTCAGTTGTTGTTCGCTGATGAAACAGCGCTGGTAACTGATTCGTGTGAGAAACTGCAGAAGCTGCTGATTGTGTTTAGTAATGCGTGTGAAAGCAGAAAGTTGATAGTAAATGTGAATAAGAGCAAGGTTATTAGTTGCAGTAGCGTTGAGGGACAAGTCAATCGGGAGGTAAGTTTGAATGGAGAAAAACTGGAGGAAGTGAAGTGTTTTAGATATCTGGGAGTGGATCTGGCAGCGGATGGAACCATGGAAGCCTTGAAGAATGTTTGGAAGTCGAAAACGTTATCTCGGAAAGCAAAAATAGGTATGTTTGAAGGAATAATGGTTCCAATAATGTTATATGGTTGCGAGGCGGGGGCTATGGATAGAGTTGTGCGCAGGAGGGTGGATGTGGTGGAAATGAGATGCTTGAGGACAATTTGTGGTGTGAGGTGGTGTGATAGATTAAGTAATGTAAGGGTAAGAGAGGTGTGTGGTAATAAAAAGAGTGTGGTTGAGAGAGCAGAAGAGGGTGTTTTGAAATGGTTTGGTCACATAGAGAGAATTAGTGAGGAAAGATTGACCAAGAGGATATATGTGTCAGAGGTGGAGGGAACTAGGAGAAGTGGGAGACCAAATTGGAGGTGGAAAGATGGAGTGAAAAAGATTTTCAGCGATCGGGGCCTGAACATGCAGGAGGGTGAAAGGCGTGCAAGGAATAGAGTAAATTGGAACGATGTGGTATACTGGGGTCGACGTGCTGTCAACGGATTGAACCAGGGCATGTGAAGCGTCTAGGATAAACCATGGAAATTTTTTTTTTTTCTTCTTTTTTTTCCAAAAGAAGGAACAGAGAATTGGGCCAGGTAAGGGTATTCCCTCAAAGGCCCAGTCCTCTGTTCTTAACGCTACCTCGCTAATGCGGGAAATGGCGAATAGTTTGAAAAAAAAAAAATATATATATATATATATATATATATATATATATATATATATATATATATATATATATATATATATATAAATATATATATATTTTCTTTTTTTATACTTTGTCGCTGTCTCCCGCGTTTGCGAGGTAGCGCAAGGAAACAGAAGAAAGAAATGGCCCAACCCACCCCCATACACATGTATATACATACGTCCACACACGCAAATATACATACCTACACAGCTTTCCATGGTTTACCCCAGACGCTTCACATGCCTTGATTCAATCCACTGACAGCACGTCAGCCCCGGTATACCACATTGCTCCAATTCACTCTATTCCTTGCCCTCCTTTCACCCTCCTGCATGTTCAGGCCCCGATCACACAAAATCTTTTTCACTCCATCTTTCCACCTACAATTTGGTCTCCCTCTTCTCCTTGTTCCCTCCACCTCCGACACATATATCCATCCTCTTGGTCAATCTTTCCTCACTCATCCTCTCCATGTGCCCAAACCACTTCAAAACACCCTCTTCTGCTCTCTCAATCACGCTCTTTTTATTTCCACACATCTCTCTTACCCTTACGTTACTCACTCGATCAAACCATCTCACACCAAACATTGTCCTCAAACATCTCATTTCCAGCACATCCATCCTGCTGCGCACAACTCTATCCATAGCCCACGCCTCGCAACCATACAACATTGTTGGAACCACTATTCCTTCAAACATACCCATTTTTGCTTTGCGAGATAATGTTCTCGACTTCCACATATTCTTCAAGGCCCCCAGAATTTTCGCCCCCTCCCCCACCCTATGATCCACTTCCGCTTCCATGGTTCCATCCGCTGCCAGATCCACTCCCAGGTATCTAAAACACTTCACTTCCTCCAGTTTTTCTCCATTCAAACTCACATCCCAATTGACTTGACCCTCAACCCTACTGTACCTAATAACCTTGCTCTTATTCACATTTACTCTTAACTTTCTTCTTCCACACACTTTACCAAACTCAGTCACCAGCTTCTGCAGTTTCTCACATGAATCAGCCACCAGCGCTGTGTCATCAGCGAACAACAACTGACTCACTTCCCAAGCTCTCTCATCCCCAACAGACTTCATACTTGCCCCTCTTTCCAAAACTCTTGCATTTACCTCCCTAACAACCCCATCCATAAACAAATTAAACAACCATGGAGACATCACACACCCCTGCCGCAAACCGACATTCACTGAGAACCAATCACTTTCCTCTCTTCCTACACGTACACATGCCTTACATCCTCGATAAAAACTTTTCACTGATTCTAACAACTTTCCTCCCACACCATATATTCTTAGTACCTTCCACAGAGCATCTCTATCAACTCTATCATATGCCTTCTCCAGATCCATAAATGCTACATACAAATCCATTTGCTTTTCTAAGTATTTCTCACATACATTCTTCAAAGCAAACACCTGATCCACACATCCTCTACCACTTCTGAAACCACACTGCTCTTCCCCAATCTGATGCTCTGTACATGCCTTCACCCTCTCAATCAATACCCTCCCATATTATTTACCAGGAATACTCAACAAACTTATACCTCTGTAATTTGAGCACTCACTCTTATCCCCTTTGCCTTTGTACAATGGCACTATGCACGCATTCCGCCAATCCTCAGGCACCTCACCATAAATCATACATACATTAAATAACCTTACCAACCAGTCAACAATACAGTCACCCCCTTTTTTAATAAATTCCACTGCAATACCATCCAAACCTGCTGCCTTGCCGGCTTTCATCTTCCGCAAAGCTTTCACTACCTCTTCTCTGTTTACCAAATCATTTTCCCTAACCCTCTCACTTTGCACACCACCTCGACCAAAACACCCTATATCTGCCACTCTATCATCAAACACATTCAACAAACCTTCGAAATACTCACTCCATCTCCTTCTCACATCACCACTACTTGTTATCACCTCCCCATTTGCGCCCTTCACTGAAGTTCCCATTTGCTCCCTTGTCTTACGCACTTTATTTACCTCCTTCCAGAACATCTTTTTATTCTCCCTAAAATTTAATGATACTCTCTCACCCCAACTCTCATTTGCCCTTTTTTTCACCTCTTGCACCTTTCTCTTGACCTCCTGTCTCTTTCTTTTATACATCTCCCACTCTATTGCATTTTTTCCCTGCAAAAATCGTCCAAATGCCTCTCTCTTCTCTTTCACTAATACTCTTACTTCTTCATCCCACCACTCACTACCCTTTCTAATCAACCCACCCCCCACTCTTCTCATGCCACAAGCATCTTTTGCGCAATCCATCACTGATTCCCTAAATACATCCCATTCCTCCCCCACTCCCCTTACTTCCATTGTTCTCACCTTTTTCCATTCTGTACTCAGTCTCTCCTGGTACTTCCTCACACAAGTCTCCTTCCCAAGCTCACTTACTCTCACCACCCTCTTCACCCCAACATTCACTCTTCTTTTCTGAAAACCCATACAAATCTTCACCTTAGCCTCCACAAGATAATGGTCAGACATCCCTCCAGTTGCACCTCTCAGCACATTAACATCCAAAAGTCTCTCTTTCGCTCGCCTGTCAATTAACACGTAATCCAATAACGCTCTCTGGCCATCTCTCCTACTTACATAAGTATACTTATGTATATCTCGCTTTTTGAACCAGGTATTCCCAATCATCAGTTCTTTTTCAGCACATAAATCTACAAGCTCTTCACCATTTCCATTTACAACACTGAACACCCCATGTATACCAATTATTCCCTCAACTGCCACATTACTCACCTTTGCATTCAAATCACCCATCACTATAACCCGGTCTCGTGCATCAAAACCACTAACACACTCATTCAGCTGCTCCCAAAACACTTGCCTCTCATGATCTTTCTTCTCATGCCCAGGTGCATATGCACCAATAATCACCCATCTCTCTCCATCAACTTTCAGTTTTACCCATATCAATCGAGAATTTACTTTCTTACATTCTATCACATACTCCCACAACTCCTGTTTCAGGAGTACTGCTACTCCTTCCCTTGCTCTTGTCCTCTCACTAACCCCTGACTTTACTCCCAAGACATTCCCAAACCACTCTTCCCCTTTACCCTTGAGCTTCGTTTCACTCAGAGCCAGAACATCCAGGTTCCTTTCCTCAAACATACTACCTATCTCTCCTTTTTTCACATCTTGGTTACATCCACACATTTAGGCACCCCAATCTGGGATATATATATATATATATATATATATATATATATATATATATATATATATATATATATATATATATATATATATATATATATATATATATATATTTATATATCCCATATCCTGGGATATATATATATATATATATATATATATATATATATATATGTGTGTGTGTGTATATATTGGAAATGATCACAGTTTTGCACGTGATCAAGATATTCCTATGAGTCCACGGGGAAAATGAAACACGAAAAGTTTCGTGTTTCATTTACCCCGTGGACTCATAGGAATATATATATATATATATATATATATATATATATATATATATATATATATATATATATATATATATATATATATATATATGTATATATATATATATATATATATATATATATATATATATATATATATATATATATATACATATATATGTATATATATAGGGGAAAAAGAATACTTCCCATGCATTCCCCGAGTGTCATGTAAGGCGACTAAAGGGGACGGCAGGTGATGCTATAAATCCTCCCTTTCTTGCATTTCAATTTCATAACATGGAAAACAGAAGGGGTCATGCGGGGAGTGCGCATCCTCCACGAAAGCTCAGACTGAGGTGTCTAGATGTGTCTGGATGTAACTAAGATGAAAAGAAAGGAGTGATAGGTAGCATGTTTGAGGAAAGGAGCCTGTTTACCTTGGCTCTGAGATAAACGAAGCTCAAGGGTAAAGGGGAATAGTGGTTTGGGAATGTCTTGGGAGTAAGATTTGGGTTTTGTGAGAGGATAAGAGCAAAGGAAGGAGTAGCACTACTTCTGAATCAGGAGTGGTTTTAGTATATGATAGAGTGTAAGACAGTAAACTTTAGATTGATATGGGTAAAACTGAAAGTGCATGGGTAGGGATGGGTTATCATTGGTACATATGCACCTGGTCATTAGAAGGAAGATCATGAGGGACAAGTGTTTTGAAAGCAGCTGAATAAGTGTGTTAGCAGCTTTGATGCACGAGACCGGGTTATAGTGATAGATGATTTGAATGCAAAGGTGAGTAATTTGGCAGTTGAGGGTATGATCAGTGTATATGGGGTGTTCAGTGTTGTAAATGAAAATGGTGAAAAGCTTGTAGATTTGTATGCTGAAAAAGGACTTGTGATTGGGAATACGTGGTTTAAAAGAGATATATCCATAAGTTGACTTATGTAAGTAGGAGAGTTGGCCAGAGAGCGTTATTGGATTACGTTTTAATTGATAGGTACATGGAAAAGAGACTTATGAATTTCAAAGTGCTGAGAAGGGCAACTGGAGGGATGTTTGATCATTATATTGTGGAGGCAAATGTGAAGATTTGTAAAGGCTTTCAGAAAAGTGGAGAGAATGTTGGGGTGAAGAGAGTGGTTAGAGCAAGTGAACTTGGAAAGAGACTTGTGTGAGGAAGCAACAGGAGAGATAGAACGCAGAATGGAAAAAAGGTGAGAGAAAATGACGTAAGGGGAGTGGGGGAGGAATGGGATGTATTTAGAGAATCAGTGATGGCTTGTGCAAAAGATGCCTGAGGCAAGAAAAAGGTGGTAGGTAGGCAGATAAGAAAGGATAGTGAGTGGAAGGATGAAGAAGTAAGATTGTTGATATAAGAGAAAAGAGAGGCGCTTAGACGATTTTTGCAGGGAAGTAGTGTGAATGACTGGGAGATGTATAAAAGACAGAGGCAGGAGGTCAAGAGCAAGGTGAAGAGGTGAAAAAGACGCCAATTCAGAGTTGGGGTGAGAGATTATCATTGAATTTTAGGGAGAATAAATGTATGTTTTTGAAGAGGGTAGATAGCATGCGTAAGACAAGAAAACAAATGGGAACATCGGTGAAGTGGGTAGAGGGGGAAGCAATAATAAGTAGTTGGTGAAGTGAGAAGGAGATGGAGTTAGTATTTTGAAAGTTTTTTGAATGTGTGATGACAGAGTAGCACATGTACGGCGTTTTCCTAGAGGTGGTTTGCGAAGTGAGATGGTTAGAGGGAATGGTTTGGTTAAACAGAGAAGAGGTAGTGAAAGCTTTGCGGAAGATGAAAGCTGGCAAGGCGGCTGGCTTAGATCTTATCAAAAAACTGGATGGTTATGTTGCTGACTGGTTGTTGAGGATATTCAATGTATGTATGGGTTATGGTGAAGGGCTCGAGGTTTGGCGGAATGCATACATAGCGCCATTATATAAAGGAAAAGGGTATAAAGGTGAATGTTCAAAATACACCGCTATAGATTTGTTGAGTATTCCGGGGAAATTATATGGGAGGGTATTGATTGAGAGGGTAAAGGCATGTAAAGAGCACCAGATTGGGAAATAGCAGTGTGGCTTCAGAAGTGGTAGAGGATGTGTGGGTCAGGTGTTTGCTTTTAAAGAATGTATGTGAAAAATATTTAGAAAAACAGATGGATTTGTATGTAGTATTTATGGATTTGGTGAAGGCATATGATAGAGTTGATAGAGATGCTCTCTGGAAGGTATTAAGAATATATAGCGTGGAAGGCAAGTTGCTAGAAGCAATGAAAAGGTTTTATCAAGGATGTAAGGAATGTGTACGAGTAGGAAGAAAGGAAAATTGGTTCCCAGTGAATGTCGGTTTGCGGCAGGGGTACGTGATGTCTCCATGGTTGTTTGATTTGTTTATTGACTTGGTTGTTACGGAGGTAAATGCAAGAGTTTTGGAGAGGGGCAAGTATGCAATCTGTTGTGTCATATGAGAGTGCTTGGGAAGTGAGTCAGTTGTTGTTGTTCGTTAATGACACAGCGCTGGTAGCTGATTCGGGAGAGAAATTGCAGAAGCTGGTGACTGAATTTGGTAAAGTGTGTGAAAGAAGAAAGCTGAGAGTAGATGTGAATAACAGAAAGGTCATTAGGCTCAGTAGGGTTGAGGAAGAAGTTTATTGGGAGGTCAGTTTGAATGTAGACTAACTATAGGAAGTGAGGTGTTCTAGATATCTGGGAGTGGATTTAGCAGTGGACGGAACCATGGAAGCAGAAGTAAGTCACAGGATGGGGGAGGGGGAGAAGATTCTGGGAGCATTGAAGAATGTGTGGAAGGCGAGAACGTTATGTCGGAGAGGAAAAGTGGGTATGTTTGAAGGAAAAGTGTTTCCAATAACGTTATATTTTTGCGAGGCATGGGTTATAGATAGGGTTTTGTGGAGGAGGACGGATGTATTGGAAACGAAGTATTTGAGAACAATATTTGGTGAGAGGTTGTTTGATCGAGTAAATTACGAAAACGTAGGAGAGATGTGTAGTAATAAAAAGAGTATGGTTGAGAGAGCAGAAGAGGGTGTTTTGAAATGGTTTGGTCACATGGAGAGAGTGAGTGAGAAGAGATTGACAAAGAAGATGTATGTGTCAGAGGTGGAGGGCTCGAGGAGAAGTGGAAGACCAAATTGGAAGTGGAAAGATGTTGTGAAAAAGATTTTGAGCGATCTGGGCATAAACATACAGGAGGGTAAAAGGCTTGTAAGATAAAGAGTGAATTATAACGATGTGGTATACCGGAGTCGACGTGCTGTCAATGGATTGAACCAGGGCATGTGAAGTTTCTGAGGTAAACCATGGAAAGTTTTATGGAGATTGGATGTGGAAAGGGAGCTGTGGTTTCGATGCATTACGCATGCTTTACAGTTGTCTTTTCCTAGTACTCCCTGCGCGAGGGTGGGTGGAAAGGGGTGCCATTTTATGTGTCGCGTGGTGGCCACGAAAATGGATGAGGACAGGAAGCATGAATATGTATGTATATATGTATATGTCTGTGTTTGTATATGTATGTATGAATTGAAATTCATAGGTATGCATATGTGCCAGTGGATTAGTCGTTGGAACAATGTTATATTTTTTCAAGGTATGGGATACAGAGAGGTTTGTACGGAGGAGGGTGGATGTTTTGGAAATGAGATGTTTGAGGACATGTGGTGTCAAGTGGTTTGATCGAGTACGTAATGGAAGGGTAAGAGAGATGTGTGGTAATAAAAAGATTGCGGTTGAGAGAGCAGAAGAGGGTTTATTGAAATGGTTTGGTCACATGGAGAGAATAAGTAAAGAAAGATTGACAAAGAGGATCTATAAATGTCAGAGGTAGAGGTAACGAGGAGACGTGGGAAACGAAATTGTAGGTGGAAGGACGGAGTGAAAAAGATTTTGAGTGATCGGAGCCTGAGCATGCAGAAGTGTGAAAGGAGTGCAAGGAATAGAGTGAATTGGAACGATGTGTTATAACGGGGTCGAGGTGCTGTCAATGGATTGAACCAGGGCATGTAAAGCGTCTGGGGTAAACCATGCAAAGTTTTGTGGAAACTGGATGTGGAAAGGGAGCTGTGGTTTCGATGCATTACTCATGACAGCTAGAGACTGAGTGTGAACGAATTTGGCCTTTGTTGTCTTTTCCTAGTGCATTTCGCGCCCGCGTGGGTGGAAAGGGGTGCCATTTCATGTGTCGCCTGGTGGCCGCGCAAATGAATGAAGGCAGGAAGCATGAATATTTAAATGTTTATATATGTATACGTCTGTGTATGTATATGTACGTATACATTGAAAGTCATAGGTATGCATATGTACCAGTGGATTAGTCGTTGGAACAATGTTATATTTTTGCAAGGCATGAACTATAGAAAGGTTTGCGCTGAGGAGGGTGCATGTGCTGGAAATGAGATGTTTGAGGACGATATGGGGTGTGAAGTGGTTTGATCAAGTACGTAATGGAAGGGTAAAAGACATGTGTGGTAATAAAAAGAGTGCGGTTGAGAGAGCAGAAGAGGGTGTATTGAAATGGTTTGGTCACATGGAGGGAATGAGTTAGGAAAGATTGACAAAGAGGATTTATATATGTCAGAGGTGCAGGTAACGAGGAGAAGTGAGAGACCAGATTGGAGGTGGAAAGACGGATTGAAAAAGATTTTGAGTGATCGTGGCCTGAACATGCAGGAGTGTGAAAGGCGTGCAAGAAAAAGAGTGAATTGGAACGATGTGGTATAACGGGGTCGAGGTGCTGTCAATGGATTGAACCAGGGCATGTGAAGCATCTGGGGTAAAACATAGAAAGTTTTGTGGGGCCAGGAGGTGGAAAGGAAGCTGTGGTTTCGGTGCATTATACATGACAGCTGGAGACTGATTGTGAACGAATATTGCCTTTGTTGTCTTTTGCAAGCGCTAACTCGCGTGCTTCCGGGGGAAGGCGGCGTGTCAATTCATGTATAGCGGGGTGGCGACGGGATTGAATAAAGGCATCAGGTATGAATTATGTCAGTTAATTTATATATATGTATACGATGAAACTGTATTTTAACTTTCTAAACGGTGAAACAGAATAAGGAGTCATGCGGGGAGTGCTCATCCTCCTCGAAGGCTCAGACTGGGGTGTCTAAATGGGTGTGGATGTAAATTAAATAGGAAAGAAGGAGAGATAGGTAGTATGTTTGAGAAAAAGAACCTGGATGTTCTGGCTTTGAGTGAAACAAAGCTTAAGGGTAAAGGAGAAGAGTGGTTTCGGAATGTCTTGGAAGTAAAGTCAGGGTTCGATGAGAGGGCAAGAGGAAGGGAAGGAGTAGCACTACTCCTGAAACTGGAGTGGTGGGAGTATCTGATAGAGTGTTAGAAAATTAAACTAGTTTGATATGGGTAAGACTGAAAGTGGATGGAGAGAGATGGGTGATCAGTGGTGCATATACACCTGGACATGAGAAGAAAGACAATGAGACGCAAGTGTTTTAGGAGCAACTGAGTGAGTGTGTTAGTAGTTTTGATGCACGAGACAGGGTTAGAGTGATCGGTGATTTGAATGCAAAGGTGAGTAATGTGGCAGTTGAAGGAATAATTGGTGTACATGGCGTGATCAGTGTTGTAAATGGAAATGGTGACGAGCTTGTAGATTTGTGCGCTGAAAAAGGACAGGTGATTGAGAATACCTGGTTTAAAAAGAGAGATATACATAAGTATACGTATGTAAGTAGGAGAGATGGAAAAAGAGCGTTATTGGATTACGTTTTTATTGATAAGCACTTGAAAGAGAGAGACTTTTGGACGTTAATGTGCTGAGAGGTGCAACTTGAGGGATGTCTGATCATTATCTTGTGAAGGCGAAGGTAAATATTTGTAGAAGTTTTCAGAAAAGAAGAGAGAATGTTCAGGTGAAGAGTGTGGTGATAGTAAGTGAGCTTGGGAAGGAGACTTGTGTGAGGAAGTACCAGGAGAGACTAAGTACAGAATGGAAAAAGGTGAGAACAGAGGAGGTAAGGGGAGTGGGGGAGGAATGGGATGTATTTAGGGGAGCAGTGATGGTTTGCGCAAAAGATGCTTCTGGTATGAGAAGCGTGGTAGGTGGGCAGATTAAAAATGGTAGTGAGAAGCGGGATTAAGAAGTAAGATTATTACTGAAAGAGAATAAACAGGCATTTGGACGATTTTTGCAGGGAAATAATGTAAATGACTGGGACATATATAAGAAAAAGAGGGAAAAGGTCAAGGGAAAGGTGCAAGAGATGAAAAAGAGGGCAAATGAGAGTTTGGATGAGGGAGTATCATTAGATTTTAGGGAGAGTAAAAGGATGTTTCGTGAGAAGGCAAATAAAGTGCATAAGACAGGGGGACAAATGGAAACATCAGTGAAGGGGGCTAATGGGGAGGTGATAACAAATAGTGGTGGTGTGAGAGGGAGACGGAGTGACTATTTTGAAGGTTTGTTGAATGTGCTTGATGATAGAATGGCAGATATATGGTATTTTGGTCGAGGTGGTGTGCAAAAAGAGAGGGTTAGGGAGAATGAGTTGGTAAACGGAGAAAAGGTAGTAAAATATTTGCGGAAGATGAAAGCCGGCAAGGCAGCGGATTTCAATGGTATTGCAGTGGAATTTATTGTAAAAGGGTGTGAATGTGTTGTTGACTGCTTGGTAAGGTTATTCAATGTATGTATGACTCATGGTGAGGTACTTGAGGATTGACGGAATGCTTGCGTAGTGACAATGTAAAAAGGGAAACGGGATAAAAGTGAGTGCTCAAATTACAGAGGTATAAGTTTTCTTGATTATTCCTGGGATATTATATAGAGTGTATTGAATAAGACGGTGAAGGTATGTACAGAGCATAAGATTAGGGAAGAGAAGTGTGGTTTCAGAAGTGGTATAGGATGTGTGGATCAGGTGTTTGCTTTGAAGAATGTATGTGAGAAGTACATAGAAAAAGAAAAGGATTTGTATATAGCATTTATGGATCTGGATTAGTCATACGATAGATTTAATAGAGATGCTCTGTGGAAGGTATTAAGAATATATGGTGTGGAAGACCAGTTGTTAGAATCAGTGAAAAGTTTTTATCGAGGATGTAAGACATGTGTACGAGTAGGAAGAGAGGAAAGTGATTCGTTCTCAGTGAATGTCAGTTTGCAGCAGGGGCGCGTGATGTCTCCATGGTTGTTACATTTGTTTATGGATGAGGTATATAGAATGGGGAATAAGAGAGTTTTGGAGAGAGGGGCAAGTATGCAGTCTGATGTGGTGTGGATGAGAGAGCTTGGGAAGTGAGTCAGTTGTTGCTCGCTGATGATACAGCGCAAGTGGCTGATTCGGGTGAGAAACCGCAGAAGCTTGAACTGAGTTTGGTAAAGTGTGTGAAAGAAGGAAG
>NC_092226.1:49600034-49635971 GCF_036320965.1 Panulirus ornatus
ATTTTCCCTTCTCTTCCATTCGGCTGATAGCGCCGCCCTGCGGGAGTGAAAGATGGTGACGGTGTGGTGGTGGTGGTGGCTGGGGGAAGAAGGAGGGTTTGGCCGCGTCATTTAGTAATATGAGGGAGCCAGTCCCTCCCTTCCCCTTCCCTCCCTCTTCCCCAGAACCCTCCCATCCCCTAAGCGGTGGTGACTCATGAGTGACAGCCTGTGTCTCCCGGCCTGCCCTCTCCCCCTCCTTACCTCTCCCCCTTCCTCCTTTCCCCCACGTCTTTCTTTCATTTTCTCCTTCCCACTTCCATTTCCTTCTTATCATCTTTTGCTTCTTTACTTCACTTTCATGCTCGCCATTTTCTTTTAGACTTACCATTCTTGTTTCACTTCTCACCCTCCTGCCCTCACCACTCCTCTTCCCTCCCTCTGCCTTCCTCCTCCTTTCCTCTGTATTTTCTCACTTCTCTTCTTTATCATTCTAATTCCCTTCCTCCTTCTCTTCACTCCTCACTCACTTCCCCTTTCCAGTCTGCCTCCTTCCCCTCCACTCCTCTCTTTCCCTCTCTGCTCCCTGCTTCTCTCCCTACCAGTGTACTAGGGACGGGTCCCCCCTCCCCAACACTCTCATGGCTGCCATTTTGCTGAGAATACAATCTCTTCATGAGGCCAGGGCTGCCAACCTGTCCGGTGTTCATCTTTGCCAAACAGACAGGCTTGCCAACAGGAATTGTCCCGACGCCTGGCAACTCCCTCTTTTCTTATGTCGTTGTGGGGTTAAAAAAGATACTCGGAGGTAAAACTTGATGATAGGATGTTGTGAATATAATGTGTGCGTGTGTGTGTGTGTGTGTGTGTGTGTGTCTGAAGGAGAGAGAGAGAAGAGAGAGAGAGAGAGAGAGAGAGAGAGAGAGAGAGAGAGAGAGAGAGAGAGAGAGAGAGAGAGAGAGAGAGAGAGAGAGAGAGAGAATGTTTATGTTTGTGTTTCTAATGCATGCGTTTGCATGTATATTATGTGGATGTGGACGAGTTTATCACTGGGTATGTCAATGCTTTTGGTGTATGTGCACATGTATGTATATAGAAATGGTTATGTGCGTATAGGCCTTTATACATATTTACGTGTATCTGTTGACTGCATATGTTTAGAGAATGTGTGAATGCGTTTTACATATGGGTGTGTGGAGGTCCTTCACATTGGAGACACCATCTTCACCGTATACGTATGTACAACTGTGTAATAAGGAAGCCCAGGTTAAGTCGATACTGTATATGGTACTATAGCAGCACAGTACAAGGTACTTTAAAAGGCACTGCATATTATCCTTTACGAGTCACTTTACATGTAACACTATAAGCCACTATACAAGTCACTTGACATGTAACACTATAAGCCACTATACAAATCACTGCACAGGATCCTATACAAGACACAGCAAAGCACTGTGCACGGCACTATACAAGACACTGTACAAGGTACTAGGCAAGGTACTCTACAAGAAACTTCATGAGGTACTTTACATAACTGTGCACGTCACTGTGCAGGGTCCTGTACAAGGCACTGTACATGCCTCTTCACAAGATGCTTTATATGGCAATATATGGTACTGTGCCATGCACTGTACAAAGCAGTATGCATGACATTTTATATATTGTGTACCTGACACTGTACATGGATTTAAACATGTTACTATACAAGTCACTGTGCATTGTAATGCATCAGGCACTGTACATGTCACAGTTAAAACAGGCCAGGCAAGCACTGCATTAAGAAACTGCACTTGTCAGTAGATAACGAATCGTACAAGGTATTGTGCAGTACGATATTGTACATGGGTCCTACATAACACTGTGCATGCATTGTACTATGCAAGGGATTAGAGAAGACATTGTACATGCTACTGTATTTGGTGCAGTGCAAGTCACTTTACAAGAAAATGAACATGGCACTGTACATGAACACCTCACCTCACAGTTAATGAAAGTTATCCATCACTGGCATCACTCACGCCACGCAACCCTGGACATTATCCATGACATACAAACTCCTCCCGAGAACTGATGTGTGACTCACCCTGAAGAACTTAGAAGGGCAGAGACAGCATGTAGAACCACAGGGCAGCGAACACCTGACCTGTAGCTACAGAGGGTCGTGCAGGCCAGCCAGCAAGCCAGGATATTTCGCTTGTACGTAGTCACGATAACTTTGGCAAGACCAGAAATAATTCAAAACTTTCCCATGAATTCATCATGAGTAATTGATCTGGTCAGGAGCAGTTAAAGAGGCTTAGTTATTTATAAGGAAGAGTTGTGGAAGATGATGTAAGAATATGCAAGGAGCTGAATGACAAGTTCGAAAGTGTTTTCACAGTAGGAGACGTAATATCACCAACATCAGTGAGGTGAAACTGGGAGGAGGACGTGGAAGACATTGAAATATCAAGAAAAAATCATAACCAGGTTGTTTTGCTCCATGCAAAGGTCATGGTATTGATGTGCCGAAGAAGTGTGTACATACGCTTGACAGGTCGCTTGAAATGTGTAAGATGTTCGCTGGAGGAAGGCAAACCTTCAAGGAGTGGAAGAAGGTAAATGTCACACCTTTCTTTAAGAAAGGAGACCGTGAAGCTGTGCTGAATCGTTGACTTGTTTCTGTAAGTATGTGATTAATCAAAGATATTTGAAAAGAGTGTCAGAAAGTAATTGGATGACTGCTTACAACGAAAAAATTACAAAAACAAGAGACAACGTGTACTCAGAGATAATTCATATCAAAGAAATCTCATAAACGTCCATGAAAGAGTGGGCTCAGTTGAGACGATAGAGGTCAGGTAGAGTGTGTGTATGTGGATCGTTTGAAAGCATTGGACGTTTTATCACATACGATGTAAGTATAGGATCTAGATAATTAGGTAGGATCAAATGGGAGAATCATTCATTTGACAGAAAAATTACCTCAGTGGATAGGAACAAAAAAGACGCATGTCAGAGAAGCCTTCTTGAAATAGATTATGGTCATCAGTGGTGTGCCACAGGGCTGAGTCCTGGGACCACTTCTCTTCTTTTATCTTCATAGATTATTTGTTAAAAGGATCGGATTCGTACCTGAATATGTCTGCAGATGATGCTAAGGTCAAGCGGGAAGTAAAGTGAGGGGCATTGCATCAGTTTATAATACGACTAAGACGAATTCCAAAGTTGTTCTGATTCGTGAATGCTGAAGGCCAACCGAACGGATGCAAAGTAGTGAGAATGGCTCACAGTGAAAGAAGTAAGAATATGATCAAACAGGAAATAAGCTGCAGGACTTTGTGTGCGAGAGGAACTATGGAGCTAACATTATACCAACCTATCTTCAGAGCCCCACTTTAAGAGATATGTATAGGATACAAATTCTCTGGCGACAGATCTTGAAATCACATTCAGGTATATGGATTGGGAAATGTTCAGCAAACTGCTCACAATGTATATCAGCCTAAAACAAAGTTTGCTTCTCAGATTTAGTCAACCACACTAAGAGACTCACAAAGAACTAAAGGAGAAAGTCTGACGGAAGGTAACATGAATGGTATCAGGAACAGCTGGAATGAGTTAAAATGAGGGTTTAGAAGCCCTAGAATTGTCCATCATCGATGGTAGAAGAGTGAGGGTGACTTAATCACAACTTTCAAGACTTTAAGCCAGTCTGGTGATAATAACAGTGAACAGTTCTTTGACGGATGTAAAGGCAGAACAATCAGAGATAACATGAAACTAAGCAAATAAACTTGTCGTGGAAGGTATATAAGTAAGTACTTTCAAAACATAAGAGTAGTGGATAAATGGAATAAAGTGAGTAATGAGTATGCAATTATGGACAGTATGCAGAATTCTAAAAAGTTGTATGATCGTAGAAAAGGTTCAAGGGCTGGGGCCCCATGAGTATAGAACTCCCTCCCCAGACTGTACAGATAATTACATCACACTCACACACACACACACACACACACACACACACACACTCATTCCCCAGCAGGGCCTGCGGCAGGTGTGGAAGAGAGAGAAAGAGAAAGAGAGGCGCAAGTCTTGTATATCGTTGGTTTAATTAAGTTGATGATATCTGCGATGGATACTTTTCCTGTTCCCGCCCATGTTACTCGACAGAATTGTCTCTCAACGTGATGAAGTTGAGGCGTTGCATATCCCCAGCACTGCAGCAGAGGTAGTGCCGCCCTCATTACTGGCACTACGGCCCTGGGGCGCAGTGCCACACGTAAAGGAGATGAAAGAAGAGGTACGGAAAGAGAGTAGGTGCGAAAATGATGTCCTTCAAGAGGACTGTCGCCCTTTTTCTTTTTCTTTGTATACGAATTTGCAGACATCATGACAAGTTGCTGACGTCCAACGCAAATTGTAGCGACAGTACCTCATCTAGTGCAATGGTATTGATATTTCACTGAAAGATGAAGGTTAACTGTTCACTGTTATTTTACTTCGCCTGGATAGAGAGACAGACTAGTTTCATTAGGTTCGTTATATCTTGGTAGTAGGACATGAAAATCTAACTAAATTTTCGATTTGCTTCAGATGTTGGAGTGAAGGTGACGTGACAACTTGCCACATGATAGAAAATGAAAATGGAAGACATAGACTTATTAAAGTTTCAGATATCCTTTTGCTCCTCTTGAGATTATTGGCAATCATAACTGACAAGCAACTATTAATCCTTGTCAAGTGTAAGTAGTCTTATATCATGATGGTAAAGAGTGATATAATTCTGGGTCACTGTTCCCTCAGAATGGCTACAGTGTAAGAACTTAAGCCTTCACCTTGGGTTGTTCTCTCTTGTATCGTTGCATAACCTTCCACTATTTTCTCTTTACATGCCACTACTTACACTTTATCTGCTACCACTTACACTTTACCTGCCACTTCTTACTTAACCTGCCACAGCTTAAACTAATCTGCCACGACTTACACTTTATATGCCACTACTTCCTTAACCTGATATCATGTACACTTAACCTGCCGCCACTTACAATTTTCTGCCACTACTTACTTAACCTGCCATCAAATGCGCTCAAACTGCCACCACTTACACTTAAGCTGCCACAACTTACAGTTTGCCTGCCAACTTTACATACCAGTGCTTACTCAACTTGCCGCAATTTGCATTTAACCTACCATCACTTTCACTTTACCTGCCACAGCTTACAATTTATATGCCACTACTTACACTTTACCTGCAACCACTTACTTAACCTGTCACAGCTTACACTTTATCTCACACTACTTAGCCTGCCACAACTTACACTTTACCTGCCACTACTTAGCTTGCCAGAGCTTACACTTTACCGGCAACTACTTAACCTGTCATTACTTAGCTTCTCAGCCTGCACTGTACCTGTCACCACTTATTTAACCTGCTACAGCTTACATTTTACCATCCACTATTTAACCTGCCACCACTTACACTGCCTGCCATCACTTACACGTTCAGTACCACTACTTGTAAGTTAGGATACGTTTTCCTCACCTAGCAAATGGCTTCCTCTTGTAGCTACCCATGCGTTGACTTCCACCTACCCCGTTGTTTCGTCTGTCCCCAGCATCCATCTTGGCTTCCACCGGTAATTACTTGCGTGTCTGTTTTCTTGTTTCTACTCGCTGGTCGACCTCCCTTCCCTAGAGGTATTTTGACTTTTCACCCTTGTGCTTTGACTTCACCCCTTTTAACCTTCCTCCCTTACATACACACACACACACACACACACATACACACACACACACACATACACACACACACACACACACACACACACACACACACACACACATACTCACCTTTACGTTAACTTTCACATGTCCCAAATTACAAGATGGCTTTAGGCTTCATCTCCCTTCATCTATAAACTGACTTCCACACTTGTCCTGCATATAATTTGACTTCCACCCATCGACACTCACAACTTTGTCATAAATTTGACTCAAAAATTTGGCTTGACGAGACGGTCTCCCTCAGCACGTTGACTACCACTCTCCCCCTCCTCCCATCCTTGGCTCACTGACTTCCACATTGTGACTTCTAATAGTCCCCATCTTCATGATGATTATCCCATGACTTCACCTCCACAATGACATTCCACTTGGGTCGATCATATGACCCTACCTTTATGTTGAATTCCACTTGTTCCCATCCTCACATAAAAGTTGAAGTCAACCTTCACTAAGACATTCTGTTTGACCTCTTCTTTTCTCCATCAGGATCTTTCCTTTCTACTTGTCCCCAATCATGACGTTAGGTTCTGCTTTTCCCCTACTTGTACCATGACTTCCATTCATCCCAGCTGAAACTTTGACTTCCACTTAACCCCATCCTTCCGGTGAATTCCACTGGGGCTCACCAGCACGAAGATATCCACTCGTTCTCGCTTACATTTGGCTTCTTTTCATACTCACGTTTTAACTTTCACTTCCTTACGTTATACACTTTGACTTCCAGTTATCCTCATTTGCTCATTGATTTCCCCTTATTCCCATTTGCTCGTTGACTTCCACTTATCCCCGTGTACCCGTTGACTTCCATTTATCAGTATTTACACGTTGACTTTCACATATTCCCTCTCATACGTTGACTATCTTTTATCCCCATTTACGTGTTGACTTCCACTTATCCCCATCAACATTTTGCCTTACACTTATCCTTATATACAGTTCCCTCTATCTTGACGTTGACTTCCTCTTATTTACTAGTAGACCTTCACTTTTCCTTCCCTCACATCGACCTTCACATATCCTACCCTGAAAGTTGACTTCCTATTTCCTTCATTAACACGTTGACTTCCTCCAGCCCGCTTAACCGTGGCAGCACGCCAGTTAAAGTCAGTCTGGCACATGATATCATGATGTAAAATGGTAATGTAAATGATGTAGACTGTTCTTCATTTTCCCAATGAATACAAACATTTCAATATCTGTTCTATTTTACACCACGCTAAGTAGGACCTTCGTTGAGCACTCTGCTATATGTGACCTTTATTTAACACTCCGCTACATGTGACCTTTATTTAGCGCTCCGTTTATAGGACCTTTGTTTACCGCTAAGATGTATAAGATCTGCTGTATAGGAACTTTGTTTAGCCATCCGCTATATAGGACCTTCGTTGAGCACTCCGTTGTATAGGACCTACGTTGAGCACGCCTCTATTTATGATCAAATTCTATGAGGTTTACATGGAATGATATGCGTCTGCTAAAACCATGCTGTGTACTGTTGATCAAGCTGTGTTGTTCCAGATAAGCTACGATTTTATATCTAATAATCGACTGCAGAAGTTTACATATAATTGATGTGAGGTTAACAGGGTGGTAATTACCAGTCAATTCGCGGCTTTCTCTTTTGTATATAGGAGTTACGTCTGCCAGTCTCCTGGAAATTACGTGTTTGACGTTTTTGATAACTCATGGATAGAAACAATCAGGACCTGGGATTTTATTTATCTTCATCTTTTCTGTGTTAGTACTTCTCTAACTGCGACGGTGAATCCTGGTATCGTGTGAGTGCTATCTATCACTGTCCCAAAATTCATAAAAAATGAACTAAAAAACTTGTTTAAGGTTGTTGCTGCGCTTTCATCGTTCACAATGGGTTCCCCAGCCTCGTTTGCTGAGGGTCCTTTCCCATACCCCTCTATGTTTCGTATTAATGATATATCTGTAAAATCTTTTTGGATCTCTATTACCATCTCTTGCAATACTTACTTTGTGTTCTCTCTTGGTTTGATTGACAACACCTTTCACGTGTCTTCTGAATGTCTTGCATTGCAGTATTTGGGCCATTGTCAGATAGTTTAAGCTTATAGAGTTTATTTCTGCGTTATGTATCTCTTGCAGTATCTTGGAAGTACCATTCAGGCTTGTCGTTGGTTTGTTCTTCCTCTCGTGCATGGGGATCAATGTGACTTGATGGTACAGAAACTGACCTCTAAAACTGGCTCATAATTCATCTGGGCATGAACCAACAAGGGTGAGACTTTTGAATGCGTAGCGCAACCCATTAAGATCAGCCCTTTTAAAGTTAAGGGTAATAATACTGGTTTTAGGGGAGTCACTTTTGATATTTACGTTAAACCTAACCATATTATTCGTAAGTACATAGATGTTCTCCAACACGGGTATTAATTACTAACAAGTCCTGGGATGCTAGAACTAAATCAAGTATATTTGCTTCCCTCGTCGGCTTGGTAACGGTTTGGTAGACAAAATCGTGTTCGACAAATTCGATAAGTGTAGCAGATTCACTTTCTACACCTGAGATAGTTTGACAGTTAATTTCTGGAAGATTAAAATCCCCAAGAATGATCGAGTCTTTATCCTGCATTGCTTGTTGTAGACTCTCGTACGTGATAGTGTCAATATCTCCTGGTTGACTAGGGCGTCCATAAACGACGTATATGTAAAACTGGAAATTTCTTTGCTAATCTGTACACGCAAGTGGTCAACAGTGGCAGATGATGTAGCCAGAGCGTCGATTGGGTTTTGGTAAGATTTTACATACAGTGTATTTCCTCCTCGACCGTCTCTGTCCTTTACAAATAATTTGTAGTCTGGTACATTGTACTAACCAATAAAATCGTTGCTTTTCGTGTTCAGAAATGTTTCTGTTAAATCAATGATGTCAACTTATTTACCGTTTACCAGACAATACAGTTCAGCTATTTTCTCTTGGTTGGATCTTATAGTCGTGTTAATTCCATTTGATTTCTTGGAGTAATTTCTGTGCGAGTCTGGTGGCATGATCTGGTGACCCACATCCCTGACGTCACTGCCTGGTGGGGTGGGGAGGGGATTCGATCTGACCTCCCTCGTGTGACATGTAATATGACCCGACCTGACCTCCTCCGCCTGTTTGATGTGGTCATCACAACGAACTCTAGCCTTCGTTAAAAATTCGACGTATAAGAACGTCGTTGAACACTCTGCTATATATGACTTTTATTGAACACTCCTCTATAGAAGATATTTGTTGATCACCCCGCTAAATGGGACCATCGTAGAGCACTCAGCTATATATCACCTTCTTTGAGCACTCCGCTACATAGTACCTTCTTTGAACACTCCGTTATAGAGGATCTTCATAGAGCACTTTGGTATACAGGACCTGTGTTGAGTGTTCCTCTATATAGAACTTCGATGAACACTTTCACAGAAATTTCGATGAATACTGTGCTATACAGGACGTGGTTGAGCGCTACGCCGTATAGGATCTTCGTTGAGGACCCATCTATGCAAAGCCTTCGTGGATCACTCTGTTCTTGAGCTCACCGTTACGCAGGACCTTCACTGAGCACTCCACCATACAGAATCTTCGTTGAACACTCCGTTATATAGGACTATCGTTCAGCAATCCACTATAAAGGATTGTCGTTGAGCACTCAATTATAGAGGACCATCGTTAAGCACTCCGCTATAAGAACCTTCGTTGAGGATTCCGCTGTACAGAACCTTCGTCAGGCTCTCCGTTGTATAGGACATTCGTTCAGCAGTGCCTTATAGAACCTAGCGTTTCTCTTCTGAACCTCGTGAACGCGACGAGCACAACCCCTGGGTATAATAGCTTCGTCTTTGATCTGATCCTGTAGGATAAGGTCAGAGGTCAAGGACATCATACCCAGGGGTGTGGTAAAGTCATTTTTCAGAGCTTAGATTAGTAATATGTTGACATTTTATGTTGGTTGTAGGATATATAGCTATGAAAGTGAAGCTTCGAAGAAGTGGCTCGAGGTAACACGAGATGTTTGAGCATTTCTTGTATTCTATTAATGTGGCCTTAAAACCGGAAAGTAAATCATGGGAGAGTGTTCAGTAGTTCGTATGTTAACAGTTTTCATGTATGCGTTGAAACGCACAACAGGCTAACAAAGCTAGAGATTCCTTTCATCAACTGTAATGGAACACTGATGATCGGTTACATATCTAATTTACTGTTTCAAAGGGAGAGTGGCTGTAATCAGAACAACTACTAACCAAAAATACAATCGTATTGGCAATTTGTGGTACGGAAGGGTTTTAGGTTTCTTACCCCTTTTATGGTGGTATGGACACCAGGGGAGAGAAAAAAATGGGTTTTCCAACAATGACGGAAATCTATACAGCCAGAGAGAGAGAGAGAGAGAGAGAGAGAGAGAGAGAGAGAGAGAGAGAGAGAGAGAGAGAGAGAGAGAGAGAGAGGAAAACCAGGGCGGCAGAATGTGGAGCGGTTCCCTCGTTAGCGGCGAGAAATTCGAGTGTTCCTTTGTTGTGGTGGCTGCGGGTGCGGTGCTGGCTAGATCTGCGGGTACCTGGCCTCGTGTTGGAGTGGTGGAAGGATCTTAGGGTACATGATCTCTTGGTATGTTGGTAGTTGTGACTGCCGACGGAGTGTCATGATACATTGCTGGACGAGTCTGAGGGTACCTGTCCTCTGGTGCGGTGATGGCAGGATCAGCGGGTCCCTGGTTTCGGTACATTGGTAGCTGGGTACTTGGCTTCATGGTAAAGACAAAAGATTACAGGTCCTCCCACAGGCTCTCATTTCAATATCAAGATGTCGAAGATTATGATAAAGATAATCAAATTTTCTGTGGAAGTGATTTCTATCAGCCCAACAGTGATAAGTATGGCGGACAATTCAGTTTGCCAAGTAGATGCTCAGTTGTTTATTCTAACATTTTTCTCTAATCTATTCCCATTGGGTTGGATCACAATGGCAGCACTGCGAGAACCGTCAGTAAAAATGCTCTGGGCTATGTTATTGCCAGTTTTAAGTTTCTGTATATGTTCAAGAGTACTGGTTTTGGCTAAGTTTTTGGGGTAAGGATTATAAATAATTTGATTCGTCGATGGATAAGTAGGTGTAGTGACGTCAAAGGGAGTGACATCTGCCAGGGAAGCAGAAAATGCTGCTGCTTCCTAATTTTATACAAATAATGTACTCCAAACATTGTCATGTAGTTGACTTACTTGCTTTCATTTAGATTCACTTGTACCATGCTATATATGGTTTTCCCTGCTGTAAAATGATCCATGTTTGACGAGGTAACCAGCACTCCAGTCCCCTCCCTCTTTTCCTTGTCTCTCCACTCTCACCAGATCTCCTTCCCTCTCTTTACCCTTTTCCTAACCCCCTCCAATCCCATCCAACTCTTCAATACCCTCCCCTTTTACCCACCTATGTCACCCTCCCCTTCAACCTCCACTTCCTCTCCCAGGCCCCCATCCAATACGTTCCACCCACCTCTTCATCCTCCGGTTCTATTCTTCCCCAGAACCCTCCTCCTCCTTCGACCAATAGCCCGTGGCTAAGCCTCGGTTGCCAAACTAATTGTCGTAATGGCCTTGATATTCTCGTTCACGTAGCAGGCAACGATGTATCCATTGCAAGCCAATTAATACACGAGAACCGTTACTCATACCCGCCCCAGCACGACCTTTCGCACGGTGGCGGCAGAGTCTGTACCGCCGTGAGAACCGAGGTGGCGAAGAGACTCGCTAAAAGAGGATTAGAAAAAAGGAATTTGTGAACCAAGGGTAAAGGTTTGAGTCAATGGAATGAGGAATTAAGCAAGGCTAGTAACGTACAAGGCTGAAAAAATGTAGGATTGAGTATGCAAATGTAGAAATAAAGAGAAGAGCAAACATTGCATAGAATCACTGGCTATGTTCATTCATAAAGGAATAGTCCACATCACCAGCAGCCAGAGGTACAAAGTTCATAACGGGATGAAAGTTCACGTGTAAATATGTCGGAGTTGGATATTAAAATGTGCAAAACTGTTGAAAAATATACAATGGAGGAAAAAATCCGTGAAAGATAAAATGATAAATGAAAAAGGTAAAACTGTGAAAGTTTGACACGTTAATGAACGAAAACAGTATGGACTTCAAAGGCTAAGATTCAGGGGAAAAATTAAGTGCTTCATTGGGAGAAAAAAAATCGTTCGAGAAGCAACAAGCGTTTAGGGCGACAGCGTCAAGCTATGACGAGAGATATTGTACGAGGGACACAGGTGGCAGACGTGAGGTAAAAGAGTTTATTAGAGACAAACACCAACTCTTTGACCTGCTTTGAATTTTGACTTATGATATTTTACTGGTGAACAATTGAGCACCTGGGATGAGCGCGATGATGTCTTATGCTCTTACTTTTCCCCTTTTTTTCCCCAAGTGTCTTTTCTGTTCACCGCTTTCCCAAACACCGTTCCAACAAGGGTGGTATTGGTAGGTGGCAGGCATCCACTGAGCAGGGTGCTGGGAGAATTCGTGTTGGCGACACAGGTAATTAGCACTGTGCTGCTCCTCATGTACCCTTCCTTGGCCCAGGAAGCTGCCTTTTTTCATTGCTTCAGTTACAATGCATGCGGATTGTTGGCATCCAGTCAACAAATCATACCGTCAACATCTCAAACATAACACGTGGCAACTCCTACCTCACACCACTACTCTCTACAATAGGGTTTTCCTTCCATTTGTAACAGAATCATGACTGGGAGCAAGATTTCTCTAATGCAAATAGAACTGAATACGACAGCATATTTAGAGTTAATCTTTTTTTTATATTCTCTATTTTTTTCCAATTACAACAAGGTGGAGGCACACAACATCATGAACAAAACCATCGAATGAGACTAGCTAGAGATTTTAGTGAATAACACCAAAATCATTACTAGTTACAATGATCGAAAGAGACTACAGATATTAGAAGCCACTAGCATTAGAGAGAAAGCATCTGTCATCAACATCCAGACAAACATGACCACCGCCATACAACTCCTTGATGGCCGGCCAATAGGACGTAGACGGATAGGACATGACCCGCCACAAGCTACCGAGTCCGCTGATGCTAGGCGCCAGGAACACAGTTCAGGCCCTCTCATCCCCATCAGACTGCATACTCACCTCTCTACCCAAGACTCTTGCATATACCTCCTTCACGACCCTATCCATAAACAAATTAATCAGCCATGATGCCATTACACACCCATGCTGCAGTCCGACTTTCACTGGGAACCCTTCACTCTCCTATCTTCCAACTCGTACACCTTACGCCCTTGACAAAAACTTCTCACTGCTTATAGCAACTTACCTCCTGCACCATATACTCTAAGACCTTCCAGAATGCATCTACTTCAAACCCATCATATGCCTTCCCCGGATCCATAAATGCTGCATATAAACCCATCTGTTATTCTGAGTATTTCTCACATACATTCTACCACTTCTGAAACCACACTGCTCCTCCCCAGTCTGATGTTCTGAACATGCCTTTATCCTTTAAATCAATACCCTTTCATACAATTTACCAGGTATATTCGACAAACTTATGCCTCTGTAGTTTGAACACACCTTCATTCCTGTTGCCTTTGTGCGATGGCACTATACATGCATTTCGCCAATCTTCAGGCGAAATACATTGAATATCCTTACCAACCAATCCACAACGATCATCAAACACATTTTACAATCCTTCCAAATACTCACCCCATCTTCTCTTCACTCCATCACTACCTGTTATTGGTAATGGATCTGTTATTTGGAAAAGGAAGTCGCAACAGGAAAAGAGTCATTATGGCCTGGATGAACATATTTGGTTTTACTGGCTTACTTTTCGGTAATTATTTATACCATCATGATTCAAGGCCTATAAAGCAAGGTTAATTTGCAATATAATTTGTAATTCAGAATATAATATAAACATTATGAGTTATGTTAAAATCATATAATCTAAGATGTTCCTTGAGAGATGCACATGATTAAAGCCCAACGTGAAGTGAATAATCGAGAAAGAATAAAGAAAATCAATAATGTCTGAGAATCCTACTTTATCTGAATAAATCAAAACGTGAAGCACAAAACAAATTCGAGCGAGACCGTGTTTCCTTGTCGAGATTAGATTTTTACTGATCATAATTATGTATCCTAAAGTTAACAAACATATTTCAAGACAACTAGACAGTTCTACTCAAGTCAATTATAACTTATCTAGAAACACAATAACTCTGTTGATGTTTCATTGTTACTCATAGTGAGTGAGTTTGTTACTGTAGGACAGGAAGGATTCCAGTATTATCAGATCGGTGTTTGATGAGCTACTGACCAGCAAAGAGAAGCTCGCTACCGACACTGGGTGGTGATTGTGAGGAGCGTGATTTCGTATCGCCGAGAAGAGCGGTTTGGTATTTAATGATGGGTTTCTCACTTGATCCAGTGTTAACTAAAGCGTTTTTGTGCCACCCTGAAATTAGGTGGTTTGAAAAGCGTTCATCACATTTCAAACATTCGTCTCATAGACGATATGTAAATGATGAATTCTTATTTTTAAGTCTGCAAAGGATAGACTTTTAAATCATTTGACATCTCAACAAAGCAACAATGAATTTACCTCGGAAGTAGAAAAAAAAGCATATTCTCTCTTTTCTTAATATTAAGTAGATGTGGAGACTCACAACATCCTTCACAACATCAGTATACAGGAAACCAACATCTATTCGTCTTTGCACAAAACTTACTTATCTTATCTCAATTAACTATAAACATAACTTGGTGGTAACCCTGGCCACACGAGCATTTTATACATGTTCTGATTACCTTAAATTCCACAACGAAGTAGAGTAATTGAAAAATACTTTACATAAGAACGATTTTCCTTCCAATTTTATTAATGTGTATATTGTTAAAACATTAAACAAATTATTTTGACCATCAATACCTACCAATAGAGGTAATGTATTTTCCAGTCTTGTTCAGTGGGAAGGGCAGTTATACACTTCTTAAGAAACTGACAATACTATTATGTGAGTTTTACCTACAAGTTAACATTAGAGTAGTTTGTAAAGCAAGAAATACAATTTAGTCATTTTTCAAGCTCAAAGATATTATTTCTGTGGAGTTGCAATCATCAATTGTTTGCCAGTATAAGTGCAACAGCCGTAATGCTTTGCATATCAGCACGACGCGCCTTCATGAGCATATTGACGTACAGTGGGAACTAACTGCCTTACTACCAAACCCCACTTCTCAGCGATGCAGAATTACGCTCACGACAATCACCAGCCAGTGTCGGCAGCGAGCTTCCCTGTGCTGACCAGTAGCTTATCAAACATCATTTTATAAATACTAGAAATCCTCCTGTCCTTCAGTAACAATCCCAGTGTAAGTAACAATGACGCATCATAAAATTTCTATTTTCTAGATAAGTCTTATAATGTTTAAGTAGAACTGTATAGTATCTTGAGATGTATATTTTAACGTTAGAATTCGTATTATGAATGTTTAATTTTCATAAAGTAGTGTCTGTTGCATTTATCAAATAAGTCACGTTTCAATAGATTTTAGATAAGATAAGATTGATAGTCATGATTGATTTTCTTCATTCTCTCTCGATTATACATTGCACTTTAGGCTTCTATGATATATAATTTTCAAGGAACATTTTCGAATCTATACTTCTAAGATAAACTCATAATATATATGTTACAAGCATATCATCCTTTTCTTATAGGCTCTGATGATAGCATATGTAGTATGTAAACCGTAAGCCAATAAAACAAAACATGTGTTTCCAAACCCTAATTATTCCCTTCCAACATATAAGTATTTATATGTATTTACATGCCTTGTGGTTTGGGCACATGGAGAGAATGAGTGAGGAAAGATTGACCAAGAGGATATATGTGTCGGAGGTGGAGGGAACGAGCAGAAGAGGGAGACCAAATTGGAGGTGGAAAGATGGAGTGAAAAAGATTTTGTGTGATCGGGGCCTGAACATGCAGGAGGGTGAAAGGAGGGCAAGGAATAGAGTGAATTGGAGCGATGTGGTATACCGGGGTTGACGTGCTGTCAGTGGATTGAATCAAGGCATGTGAAGCGTCTGGGGTAAACCATGGAAAGCTGTGTAGGTATGTATATTTGCGTGTGTGGACGTATGTATATACATGTGTATGGGGGGGGGGGGGGGTTGGGCCATTTCTTTCGTCTGTTTCCTTGCGCTACCTCGCAAACGCGGGAGACAGCGACAAAGTATTAAAAAAAAAAAAAAAAAAAGTTTGTTGAGTATTCCTGGTAAATTATATGGGAGGGTATTGATTGAGAGGGTGAAGGCATGTACAGAGCATCAGATTGGGGAAGAGCAGTGTGGTTTCAGAAGTGGTAGAGGATGTGTGGATCAGGTGTTTGCTTTGAAGAATGTATGTGAGAAATACTTAGAAAAGCAAATGGATTTGTATGTAGCATTTATGGATCTGGAGAAGGCATATGATAGAGTTAATAGAGATGCTCTGTGGAAGGTATTAAGAATATATGGTGTGGGAGGAAAGTTGTTAGAAGCAGTGAAAAGTTTTTATCGAGGATGTAAGGCATGTGTACGTGTAGGAAGAGGGGAAAGTGATTGGTTCTCAGTGAATGTAGGTTTGCGGCAGGGGTGTGTGATGTCTCCATGGTTGTTTAATTTGTTTATGGATGGGGTTGTTAGGGAGGTAAATGCAAGAGTTTTGGAAAGAGGGGCAAGTATGAAGTCTGTTGGGGATGAGAGAGCTTGGGAAGTGAGTCAGTTGTTGTTCGCTGATGATAGAGCGCTGGTGGCTGATTCATGTGAGAAACTGCAGAAGAGCTGGTGACTGAGTTTGGTAAAGTGTGTGGAAGAAGAAAGTTAAGAGTAAATGTGAATAAGAGCAAGGTTATTAGGTACAGTAGGGTTGAGGGTCAAGTCAATTGGGAGGTGAGTTTGAATGGAGAAAAGCTGGAGGAAGTGAAGTGTTTTAGATATCTGGGAGTGGATCTGGCAGCGGATGGAACCATGGAAGCGGAAGTGGATCATAGGGTGGGGGAGGGGGCGAAAATTCTGGGGGCCTTGAAGAATGTGTGGAAGTCGAGAACATTATCTCGGAAAGCAAAAATGGGTATGTTTGAAGGAATAGTGGTTCCAACAATGTTTTATGGTTGCGAGGTGTGGGCTATGGATAGAGTTGTGCGCAGGAGGATGGATGTGCTGAAAATGAGATGTTTGAGGACAATGTGTGGTGTGAGGTGGTTTGATCGAGTGAGTAACGTAAGGGTAAGAGAGATGTGTGGAAATAAAAAGAGCGTGGTTGAGAGAGCAGAAGAGGGTGTTTTGAAGTGGTTTGGGCACATGGAGAGAATGAGTGAGGAAAGATTGACCAAGAGGATATATGTGTCGGAGGTGGAGGGAACGAGGAGACGAGGGAGACCAAATTGGAGGTGGAAAGATGGAGTGAAAAAGATTTTGTGTGATCGGGGCCTGAACATGCAGGAGGGTGAAAGGAGGGCAAGGAATAGAGTGAATTGGAGCGATGTGGTATACCGGGGTTGACGTGCTGTCAGTGGATTGAATCAAGGCAAGTGAAGCGTCTGGGGTAAACCATGGAAAGCTGTGTAGGTGTGTATATTTGCGTGTGTGGACGTATGTATATACATGTGTATGGGGGGGGGGGGTTGGGCCATTTCTTTCGTCTGTTTCCTTGCGCTACCTCGCAAACGCGGGAGACAGCGACAAAGTATAATAAAATAATAATACATGCCTTGTACAAAGAAAAGGGGATAAAAGTAAATGCTCAAATTACAGAGGTATAAGTTTGTTGCGTATTCCTGGGAAATTATATGGAAGGGTATTGATTGAGAGGGTGAAGGCATGTACAGAGCATCAGATTGGGGAAGAGTTGTGTGGTTTCAGAAGTGGTAGAGGATGTGTGGATCAGGTGTTTGCTTTAAAGATTGTATGTGACAAATACTTACAAAAGCAAGTAGATCTGTATGTAGCATTTATGGATCTGGAGAAGACATGATAGAGTTGATAGAAATCCTCTGTGGAAGGTATTAAGGATATATGGTGTGGGGGAAAGTAGTTAGAAGCAGTGAAAATTTTTTATCAAGAACGTAAGGCATGTGTATGAGTAGGAGGAGGAGAAAGTGATTGTTTCTCAGTTAATGTTGGTTTGCGGCAAGGGTGTGTGATGTCTCCATGGTTGTTTAATTTGTTTATGGATGGGGTTGTCAGGGAGGTGAATGCAAGAGTTTTGGAAAGAGGGACAAGTATGCAGTCAGTTGTGGATGAGAGAGCTTGGGAAGTGAGTCAGTTGTTGTTCGCTGATGATACAGTGCTGGTTGCTGATGCGGTTGATAAACTGCAGAAGCTGGTGACTGAGTTTGGTAAAGTGTGTGAAAGAAGAAAGCTGAGAGTAAATGTGAATAAGAGCAAGGCTATTAGTTACAGTAGGGTTGAGGGACAAGCCAATTGATGGGTAAGTTTGAGTGGAGAAAAATTGGAGTAAGTGAAGTGCTTTAGATATATGGGAGTGGATTTGGCAGCGGATGGAACCATGGAAGCGGAAGTGAATCATAGGGTGGGGGAGGGGGCGAAAGTTCTGGGAACGTTGAAGAATGTGTGAAACTCGAGAACATTATCTCGTAAAGCAAAAATGGGTATGTTTGAAGGAATAGGGATTCCAATAATGTTATATGGTTGCGAGGCGTAGACTATAGATAGAGTTGTGCGGAGGAGGGTGGATGTGCTAGAAATGAGACGTTTGAGGACAATACATGTTGTGGGGTGGTTTGATCGAGTAAGTAACAATAGGGTAAGAGAGATGTGTGGTAACAGAAAGAGTGTGGTTGAAAGAGCAGACAAGGGTGTTTTGAAGTGATTTGGTCACATGGAGAGAGTGAGTGAGTAAAGATTGTCCAAGAGAATATATATGTCAGAGGTGGAGGGAACGAGGAGAAGTGGAAGACCAAATTGGAGGAGGAAAGATGGAGTGAAAAAGATTTTGAGTGATCGGGGCCTGAACATGCAGGAGGGTGAAAGTCGTGCAAGGAATAGAGTCAATTGGAACGATGTGTTATAACGGTGTCGACGTGTTGTCAACGGATTTAAATAGGGCGTGTGAAGCGTCTGAGGTGAGCAATGGGAAGTTCTGTGGGGCCTCATTATAAAAAGGGAGCTGTGGTTTCGGTGCATTATACATAACAGCTAGAGACTGAGTGTGAACGAATTTGTCCTTTGTTGTCTTTTCCTAGCGCTACCTTGGGCACATTCGGGGGGAGGGGGTTGTTATTTCATGTGTGGCGGGGTGGCGATGGGAATGAATAAAGGCAGACAGTATGAATTATGTACATGTGTATATATGTATATGTCTATGTGTGTATATATATGTATACGTTGAGATGTATAGGTATATATATTTGCGTGTGAGGACGTGTATGTATATACATATGTATGTGGAAGGGTTGGGCCATTCTTTCGTCTGTTTCCTTGCGCGACCTTGCTAACGCGGGAAACAGCGACAAAGCAATATGATTAATAGTAATGATAATAATAAAACATAATTATTTTCATTTATTATACTTTGTCACTATCTCCCGCGTTAGCGAGGTATATATATATATATATATATATATATATATATATATATATATATATATATATATATATATATATATATATATATATATGTATATTATTTTTTTTTATTTTGCTTTGTCGATGTCTCCCGCGTTAGCGAGGTAGCGCAAGGAAACAGAAGAAAGAATGGCCCAACCCACCCACATACACATGTATATACGTACAAGTCCACACACATAAATATTCATTCCTATACATCTCAACGTATATATATATATATATATATATATATATATATATATATATATATATATATATATATATATATAAGTGATTGGTTCTCAGTGAATGTAGGTTTGCGGCAGGGGTGTGTGATGTCTCCATGGTTGTTTAATTTGTTTATGGATGGGGTTGTTAGGGAGGTAAATGCAAGAGTCTTGGAAAGAGGGGCAAGTATGAAGTCTGTTGGGGATGAGAGAGCTTGGGAAGTGAGTCAGTTGTTGTTCGCTGATGATACAGCGCTGGTGGCGGATTCATGTGAGAAACTGCAGAAGCTGGTGACTGAGTTTGGTAAAGTGTGTGGAAGAAGAAAGTTAAGAGTAAATGTGAATAAGAGCAAGGTTATTAGGTACAGTAGGGTTGAGGGTCAAGTCAATTGGGAGGTGAGTTTGAATGGAGAAAAACTGGAGGAAGTGAAGTGTTTTAGATATCTGGGAGTGGATCTGTCAGCGGATGGAACCATGGAAGCGGAAGTGGATCATAGGGTGGGGGAGGGGGCGAAAATTTTGGGAGCCTTGAAAAATGTGTGGAAGTCGAGAACATTATCCCGGAAAGCAAAAATGGGTATGTTTGAAGGAATAGTAGTTCCAACAATGTTGTATGGTTGCGAGGCGTGGGCTATGGATAGAGTTGTGCGCAGGAGGATGGATGTGCTGGAAATGAGATGTTTGAGGACAATGTGTGGTGTGAGGTGGTTTGATCGAGTAAGTAACGTAAGGGTAAGAGAGATGTGTGGAAATAAAAAGAGCGTGGTTGAGAGAGCAGAAGAGGGTGTTTTGAAATGGTTTGGGCACATGGAGAGAATGAGTGAGGAAAGATTGACCAAGAGGATATATGTGTCGGAGGTGAAGGGAACGAGGAGAAGAGGGAGACCAAATTGGAGGTGGAAAGATGGAGTGAAAAGGATTTTGTGTGATCGGGGCCTGAACATGCAGGAGGGTGAAAGGAGGGCAAGGAATAGAGTGAATTAGAGCGATGTGGTATACAGGGGTTGACGTGCTGTCAGTGGATTGAATCAGGGCATGTGGAGCGTCCGGGGTGGGCCGTGGAGGGCTGTGTGGGTATGTATATTTGCGTGTGTGGACGTGTGTATGTACATGTGTATGGGGGGGGTTGGGCCATTTCTTTCGTCTGTTTCCTTGCGCTACCTCGCAAACGCGGGAGACAGCGACAAAGTATAAAAAAAAAAAAAAAAAAATATATATATATATATATATATATATATATATATATATATATATATATATATATATATATATATATATATATATATACATACAGATAGACATATACATATATACACATGTACATAATTCATGCTGTATGTCTATTCATTCCCATCGCCACCCCATCACACTTGAAATAAGAACCCCATCTCCAAAAAGTGCGCGAGGTAGCGCTAGGAAAAGACAACAAAGGCCACTTTTTTCACACTCAATCTCTAGCTGTCATGTAATAATGGACAGAAACCACAGCTCACTTTCCACATCCAGGCCCCACACAACCTTCCATGGATTACCCCAGATGCTTTACATGCCGTTGTTTAATCCATTGAAAGCACCTCGGCCCCGGTTTACCACATTGTACCAATTCACTCTATTCCTTGCACGCCTTTCACCCTCCTCTATGTTCAGGCCCTGATCACTCAAAATCTTTTTCACTTCATCTTTCCACCTCCAATTTTGTCTCCCACTTCTCCTCGTTCCCTCCACCTCTGACACATGTATCCTCTTGGTAAATCTTTCCTCACTCATTCTATCTATGTGACCAAACCATTTCAAAACATCCTCTTCTGCTCTCTCAACCACACTATTTTTATTACCTTACCCTATTATTACTAGCTCGATCAAACCACCTCACTCCACATATTGTCCTCAAATATCTCATTTTCAGCGCATCCACCCTCCTGAGCACCACTCTATCCATAGCCCACGCCCCGCAACCACATAGCATTGTTGGAACCACTGCTTCTTCAAACATACCCATTTTTGCATTCCGAGATAATGTTCTCGATTTCCACACATTCTTCAAACCTCCCAGAACTTTCGCCCCCTCTCCCACCCCATGATTCACTTCCGCTTCCATGGTTCCATCCGCTGCCAAATCCACTCCCAGATATCTAAAACACTTCACTTTCTCCAGTTTTTCTCCATTCAAACTTACCTCCCAATTGACTTGTCCCTCAACCCTACTGTACCTAATAATCTTGCTCTTATTAACATTTACTCTCAGCTTTCTTCTTTCACACGCTTTACCAATGTCACTCAACAGCTTCTATGGTTTCTCGCACGAATATCTGCCACCAGCGCTGTATCATCAGCAAAAAACAAATGACGCACTTCCGAAGCTCTGTCATCCACAACACACTGTATTCTTGACCCTCTTTCCAAAACTCTTGCATTCACCTCCCTAACAGCCACATCCATAAACAAATTAAACAACCATGAAGTCATCACACATCCCTGCCGCAAACCTACATTCACTGAGATCAAATCACTTCCCTCTCTTCCTACACGTACACATGCTTTACATCCTCGATAAAAACTTTTCACTGCTTCTAATAACTTACCTACCACGCCATATATTCTTAATAGCTTCCGCTCAGCATCTCTATTAACTCTATCAAATGCCATCTCCAGATCCATCAATGCTACATACAAATATATTTGCTTTTCTAAGTATTTCTCACATACATTCTTCAAAGCAAACACCTGATCCACACATCCTCTACCACTTCTGAAACCACAGTGCTCTTCCCCAATCTGATGCTCTGTATATGCCTTCACCCTCTCAGTCAATACCCTTCCATATAATTTCCCAGGAATACTCAACAAGCTTATGCCTCCGTAATTTGAGCACTCACTTTTATCCCCTTTCCCTTTGTACAATGGCGATATGTAAGAATGCCGTCAATCATCAGGCACCTCACCATGAGTCATATATACATTAACTAGCCTTACCAACCAGTCAACAATACAGTGACCCCCTTTTTTAATAAATTCCGCTGCAATACCATCCAAACCCGCTGTCTTTCCGGCTTTCATCTTCCGCAAAGTTATCACTACTTCGTCTCTGTTTACCAAATCATTTTCCCTAACCCCCTCACTTTGCACGCCATCTTGACCAAAACACCCTATATCTGTCACTCTATCATCAAACACATTCAACAAACCTTCAAAATACTCACTCCTCCTTATCACATCACCATTACTTGTTATCACCTCCCCATTAAACCCCTTCACTGAAGTTACCATTGATTCACTTGTCTTACACACTTTGATTACCTCATTTTACTCTCAACTTTCTTCTTTCACACACTTTACCAAACTCAGACACCAGCTTTTGCAGCTTCTCGCATGAATCAGCCACCAGCGCTGTATCATCAGCGAACAATAGCTGACTCACTTCCCAAGTTCTCTCATCGAAAACAGACTGCACTCTTGCCTCTCTTCCCAAAACCCTTGCATTCACCTCTCTAAAAACCCTATCCATAAACAAATTAAACAACCATGGAGACATCACAACCCCTGCCGCAAACACACATTCACTGAGAACCATTCACTTTCCTCTCTTCCTGCACGTACACATACCTTACATCTTCGATAAAAACTTTTCACTGCTTCAATCAACTTGCCTCCCACACCATATATTCTTAACACCTTCCACAGAGCATCTCTCTCAAGTCTATCATATGCCTTTTCCAGATCCATAAATGATACATACAAATCCAATTGCTTTTCTAAGTATTTCTTACATGCATTCTTTTAAAGCAAACACCTGATCCACACATCCTCTATCACTTCTGAAACCACATTGCTCTTCCCCAATCTGATGCTCTGTACATTCCTTCTCCCTCTCAATCAATACCCTCCCATATGATTTACCAGGAATTTCCCAACAAAAATTATAAACCCCTTGGGAATTTTTAACCTCAACCTTTTTTCCCCTTCCCTTTTTAAAAATGGGGACTAAGGCAGCATTGGGCCCCCCAATCCTCAAGGGACCTCACCAAAACCTACATACATTAAATAACCTTAACAACCCGTCAACAATAAGTCCCCCGACTTTTTTAATAAATTCCCTGCAATCCCCTCCAAACCCGCTTTTTTTCCGGGTTTTATCTTCCCAAAGGGTTTTACTACCCTTTTCCCTTTTTTCCCAAATTTATTTTCCCAAAACCCCCTTTACTCTGCACACCCCCCCCCACCAAAACACCCTATAAACTGCCACTCATCATCAAACACATTCAACAAACCTTCAAAATACTCACTCCCTCCTTTCCCCATACCATTTCTTGTTACAACCCCCCCATTAAACCCCCCTTTACTGAAGTTACCCCTTTTTTCCCCCTTTTCTTACCCACTTTATTTTCCTCCTTCCTCAACTTTTTCTTCTTTAAAACTTTACCCCAAACCCCAACACCACCCCTTTTTCACTTTCCTTTAATCCCCCCCACCTTTTATAACAACTCCCCACTCATTTTTCCCCGTTTTTCCCTGAAAAAACTCAAACTTTTTTTCCCCTTTTCCCCCAAAACCCCCTTCAAACCCCCCCTCCCCCAAAAACCCTTTTTCCTAAAAAAATTAAACCCCATGGAAAACATCCAACCCCTGCCCCAAAACACCCATTCCTAAACCCCCTTCCCTTTCCTCCCCCTTTTTCCTTCCGTACCATCCCCCTTTTTTCCTTGTAAAAATTTTTTCTCAACAATTCCCCCCCCAACCATTTATTTTTAACCCCCTTCCACCCAACATTCTCTCTTTCTTTTTTCCAAAATCCAAAATTATACCTACAAATCCAAATTCCTTTTTTAAATTTCCCCTTAAAATCCAAAACTTTTTAAAGCAAAAACCTATCCCCAAAACCTTAATTTTAAAACGCTCTTCCCCCTCTTCCCATTTCATTCCTTTTTAATAATATATAGATTTACCAAATTTTAAAAAATTATATATATATATATCTATATATATATATTTTTATATATATATATATATAATATATAATATATATAATATATATATATATCATATTATATATATATTCTATATATATATATATATATATATATATATATATATATATATAATATATTTTTTATATATATAAAAAATATATATATATAAATAAAAATATAATAATATATATATATAATATATATATATATATATATATATATATATATGTATATATATAATACCTCGCTAAAGCGGGAAATGGAGATAGTTTTGAAGAAGATATATATATATAAATAAAAATATATATAAATATATATTATCCTCAGGATAGGGAGAAAGAATACTTCCCACTTTTTCCCTGCGTGTCGGAAAGGCAACTAAAAGGGGGGGGAGCCGGGGGGGTGGGAAAACCTCCCCTCTCATTATTTTTTTTTTTTTTTTTTTTTTTTTTTTCCAAAAGAAGGAACAGAGAAGGGGGCCAGGTGAGCATATTCCCTCAATGGCCCAGTTCTCTGTTCTTAACGCTACCTCGCCAACGCGGGAAATGGCGAATAGTTTGAAAGAAAAAAAAAAGAATATATATATATATATATATATATATATATATATATATATATATTTATGTGTGTGTGTGTGTATGTATATATACGGAGTAGAATTAGGGTAGAGCAAGCGAAATTAGAGACAAATGATTTTATAGAATTTTTGAATGCAAAAGTCTTGGAAAGAGGGGCAAGTATGCAGTCTGTTGTGGATGAGAGACTGGGAAGTGAGTCAGTTGCTGTTCGAAATACGGTGTCTAGTTTAGATCTCTTGATTGATTTTCCTTATCGATCTGGCTAATCTAGCTGTCGTTACAGGTACTGAAATGCAGAATGTCCCTCCTATACTGCAGTACAAGAGAAAGACTGATTGCCCAATCACAAGGTTGTTTTGTACTTACACCATCCGAGACGATGTAAGTTGGTTCATCATTGTGCCCTCGTAAGCATTTGGATATATTTGAAAAAGCCATTCCTTTCTTAACATAAGATGAGTGAACTTCTTTTTATGTGTGTGTGTATGTGTGTGTGTGTGTGTGTGTGTGTGTGTGTGTGTGTGTGTGTGTGTGTGAGTGTGTGTTTGTGTGTGTGTGTGTGTGTGTGTGTGTGTGTGTGTGTATTTGTGTGTGTGTGTGTGTGTGTGTGTGTGTGTGTGTGTGTGTGTGTGTGTGTGTGTGTGTGTGTGTGTGTGTGCGTAACTAAACTCCACCTGCCTAAGGTTACACTGTGCGTAAAAAGGTCACTTTTGGCAAGGATGTGTCATCATATCAAAATCTCGTAAGAGAAATTTTCACTCCAAAGGAGTCCATCCTTTCCATGCTGTTGATTTTAGCACAGAATTGAAGCTGAAGAAACCCCTGGATAAGAAATCTTTGGAGTTATATGTTAATGATGATGATGATGAGTAATATGTCTATTTCTTTTTTACGACAAACATCCATATTCTTTTTTTAAACTGCTCACTACGAGGCCCGACGCTATCACCGAAGACGCGTTTAGAACGAGAAAGTTTGTTGGTCTAAGGCCACAAAACGGGTTCTGAATTCTGGAAACCGCTCACCTTCCACGTACCTTGTACAGTGTGATTTTCTGAGGAGCCCTCATGGTCTATGTTGAAGGGAAAGTTGTATATTGAGTTTGGTTGAATGTTTGAGCAACAAATGTATTTTGTATGTCTGCTCGACACCAAGTCAAAACATACATACACATGAGCTGAGCACTGGCATTGGGTGTTATTTTGGCGAGCGGCCAGCTGCCGGTATGACTGGAGTGCTGTTAACTCTGTGTCAAATAACATATTCTATGTTACTGTTATTTGCTCTTATGTCATCCTAGGGTGACCGAACTCTCCTGTATTTGTTCTCAAATGCGATGCGTGTTTGTGTGCTTGCCTGCTCATCTCTTTGTCTGTCTGTATGTTGGTCACTTTGGATGATTGTCTGTAGAAACTTCTGTGACATCTAGTAAGACAAAACAAAGTTTTTGGTAAGGTTGAGAAACTTTGAATTGGGAAATTATGAGGAATACGATCCTTTATCAGACATGACGATAACGGCAATGTCTCCCATTATGCAGATTCAAATGGTTGTCGGCTAATTACTTATAGGAGAGTATTACTACGGTTTAGTCGATCTGCATCTATCCTGCAGACATCGAGGATCATATGCCTTTCCACTTCGATCCATCGCCATTTCTGAAATCCCTCATATATATATATATATATATATATATATATATATATATATATATATATATATATATATATATATATATATATATATATATATATATATATATATATATATATATATATATAAACATATATATATGTATATATATATATATATATATATATATATATATATATATATATATATATATATATATATATATATATATATATATATATATATATATATATATATATATAAACATATAAATATGTATATATATATATATATATATATATATATATATATATATATATATATATATATATATATATATATATATATATATATATATATATATATATATATATATATATATATATATATATATATATATATATGTTTACCAAATAGCGTCCTACCTTCGTCTCTTCGATGTATATCAACTGACTGTTATATTTCTCTCTTGTGTCTCCCCTGATGATGTGATTATTATACGAAAGTGCACTTGGGAACTTTTCGTGTTTCATTTTCCCCGTGGACTCATAGGAATATCTTGTTCACGCACAAAATTGTGATCCTTTCCAATATATATATATATATATATATATATATATATATATATATATATATATATATATATATATATATATATATATATATATATACATAAGTTTTCCCACATGTTCTATTCATTCAGATCAGACGAGATCTTAAAAGCGAAATAAATTACCTCTATTTTCATTCTTTTTGAGGGAGGCAGCCTGAAAGACCCAGCTGAAAGGGTAGGTTTTTTGGGGAGAGAAAAAATGAATCAAATATCATGTGGTAATAAGAGAGCTTTATTTGTTGGGGGGAAAAATGGATAATTCTTCTTCAGAAGTGATATTTTATACTGGGGAAAAATTGGGCAAAACCTGTGGGAAATCTTCAAATGCCGGGCCATCATGGGGTTCACGCTAACACAGAGCCTTGCAATCAGCTAATGAGGGGAACAACCAAATGGCTGACTTTACAGCTCTCAACAGCGGCCGCGGAATTGACCCTGTGTTGAAGCTGATGTTAAAACAGTTGTTGTGATGTTGAGGCAATAGCTGCTCTGGTTACGAAGCTCAGCCGCTTTGGTGTGGATTTACAGCTGCTGTGCTGTTGAGGCACAGCCGCTGTCATGTTGAGATGTGGTGGTGAGGTGTAGGTAGTGTGCTACTAAGGCGAAAATGATATGGTGTTAAGGAGTAACCGCTATGGTGTTGAGGCTGTGGAGTTGAGACACAGTCACTGTGAGAAACAGTCACTGTGACTTCGAGCCACATCTAACTTACAAGACGTTTTGTTTGCCATCAATGCAATGGCTCGATTGTGACGAACATGTGGTCATCAGCGTTAGTGTCACGTTGTGTAGGGATTTTTGAGCAACACTTCTGTAGGAAGAATATGCACTATCTGAACACCTGGAAGGCAGGAGGCGACTTATAATCACTGGACGGGAGGTGTTGAAACGAAGTCCACTGGATGGAAAGAATTTTTCGTATAGTCATGATAGAAAATATGATTAGTGTGTTAAACATATTATGTGCTTATAAAAGATAGAGAATATCTAACGTAGAGGGGTATATGTTACCCATCTTATTTCCAGTCTTAAAATTGAGGGTAGATACGAATGTATGATAATACTTTAACGCTTTTCCTTATTTCACTTCATTCGACTGTCGCGTATTACTGCATCGACATACTCTTGACGTTCGTCAGCAAGAAGTGTGTTACCGTAGAGGAAGACCAGTACTTTGAAAGTCGAAGACCTTGATGGTACACCATCTATACTCACCCCTATCCCTTGCATGGGGGTTATTTCCCGTAACATACAAGTCCATGTGGCTCACCCCCTGTGTTGCTAAGCGCTGTACAAATGACCCATTATCTAAATGGATAGGTAAGAGAGGAGCCGATATAATGCCTGTTACTCCTTGAATGGAGAGGTGGAATGGTCAGTCTGGTAACGAAGAGACAGGCCGGGTGGGCAGTCAGTAGAGAGGACTGTTTATATGTAAGACACTGGAAAATATGTGGTTTATTATGGCAAGAGTTGCTCTAGAGACGGTGATAGCAAGAGTGACGGTCAGCACGAAGGTGAAAACAAGGTGAACAATTGGAAGAAAGTGATAGCAAAAACGGCCAGCAGGATGAAGATGGTAGCGGGAAGGATCAACAGAAAAAAAGGTCAGTAAGAAGGTCATAGAAACAAGGGTCAGTAGGAAGGATATAGCAAGATGAATCAGAAGGAATATGAAAGCCATAGGGTGGGTAGGACGACACTCCGCTCTGAACCGTAGGGGATACAGTGTCAATCAGCAACAGCTATTCTCTGTAGAGTACTTTCATTGGTCATAAAACGAATGTACCGAACGTCCTTGCCATAACGTTCGATGAAGAAGAAGAAGAAGAAGATGAAGAAGAAGAAGAAGAAGAAGAAGAAGAAGAAGAAGAAGAAGAAGAAGAAGAAAGAGAAGAAGAAGAAGAAGAAGAAGAAGAAGAAGATGAAGAAGAAGAAGAAGAAGAAGAAGAAGAAGATGAAGAAGAAGAAGAAGAAGAAGAAGAAGAAAGAGAAGAAGAAGAAGAAGAAGAAGAAGAAGAAGAAGAAGAAGAAGAAGAAGAAGAAGAAGAAGAAGAAGAAGAAGAAGATGAAGAAGAAGAAGAAGAAGAAGAAGAAGAAGAAGAAGAAGAAGAAGAAGAAGAAGAAGAAGAAGAAGAAGAAGAAGAAGAAGAAGAAGAAGAAGAAGAAGAAGAAAAAGAAGAAGAAGAAGAAGAAAGAGAAGAAGAAGAAGAAGAAGAAGAAGAAGAAGAAGAAGAAGAAGAAGAAGAAGAAGAAGAAGAAGAAGAAAGAGAAGAAGAAGAAGAAGAAGAAGAAGAAGAAGAAGAAGAAGAAGAAGAAGAAGAAGAAGAAGAATTCATACTGTCTGCCTTTATTCATTCCCATCGCGACCCCGACACACATGAAATAACAACCCCCTCCCCCCTCATGAGCACGAGGTAGCGCTAGGAAACTCTATCTGTAGTCCACGCTTCGCAACTATGTAACATTGTTGAAACCACTATTCCTTCAAACATACCCATTTTTGCTTTCCAAGATAACGTTCTCGACTTCCACTCATTCTTCAATACATGTATATATATATATATATATTTTTTTTTTTTTTATTATACTTTGTCGCTGTCTCCCGCGTTTGCGAGGTAGCGCAAGGAAACAGACGAAAGAAATGGCCCAACCACCCCCCCCCCATACACATGTATATACATACGTCCACACACGCAAATATACATACCTACACAGCTTTCCATGGTTTACCCCAGACACTTCACATGCCCTGCTTCAATCCACTGACAGCACGTCAACCCCGGTATACCACCTCGCTCCAATTCACTCTATTCCTTGCCCTCCTTTCACCCTCCTGCACGTTCAGGCCCCGATCACACAAAATCTTTTTCACTCCATCTTTCCACCTCCAATTTGGTCTCCCTCTTCTCCTTGTTCCTTCCACCTCCGACACATATATCCTCTTGGTCAATCTTTCCTCACTCATCCTCTCCATGTGCCCAAACCACTTCAAAACACCCTCTTCTGCTCTCTCAACCACGCTCTTTTTATTTCCACACATCTCTCTTACCCTTACGTTACTCACTCGATCAAACCACCTCACACCACACATTGTCCTCAAACATCTCATTTCCAGCACATCCATCCTCCTGCGCACAACTCTATCCATAGCCCACGCCTCGCAACCATACAACATTGTTGGAACCACTATTCCTTCAAACATACCCATTTTTGCTTTCCGAGATAATGTTCTCGACTTCCACACATTCTTCAATATATATATATATATATATATATATATATATATATATATATATATATATATATATATATATATATATATATATATATATATATATATATATATATATATATATGTATTCATTTATTTATTTTTCATTTTGCTTTGTCGCTGTCTCTCGCGTTAGCGAGGTAGCGCAAGGAGAGAGACGAAAGAAAGGCCCAACACACACACATACACATACACATACATTCACGTCCACACACGCAAATATACATACCTATACATCTCAATGTATACATATATATACATACACAGACATATACATATATACCCATGTACATAATTCACACTGTCTGCCTTTATTCATTCCATCGCCACCTCGCCACACATGGAATAACAAACCCCTCCCAGCCTCATGTGTGCGCGGTAGCGCTAGGAAGAGACAACAAAGGCCCCATTCGTTCACACTCAGCCTCCAGCTGTCATACAATAATGCACCGAAACCACACCTCCCTATCCACATCCAGGCCCCACAGAACTTTCCATGGTTTACATAAGACGCTTCACATGCCCTGGTTCAATCCATTGACAGTACGTCGACCCCGTTATACCACATCGTTCCAATTCACTCGATTCCGTGCAGGCCTTTCACCCTCCTGCATATTTAGGCCACGATCACTCAAAATCTTTTTCACTCCATCTTTCCACCTACAATTTGGTCTCCCACTTCTCGTTCACTCCACCTCTGACACATATATCCTCTTAGTCAATCTTTCCTCACTCATTCTCTCCATGTGACCAAACCATTTCAAAACACCCTCTTTTGCTCTCTCAACCACACTCTTTTCATTACCACACATCTCTCTTACCCTATTATTACTTACTCGATCAAGCCACCTCGCACCACATATTGCCCTCAAACATCTCATATGCAGCACATCCACCCTCCTCCGCACAACCCTATCCATAGCCCACGCGTCGCAAACATACAACATTGTTGGAACCACTATTCCTTCAAACATACTCATTTCTGCTTTCCGAGATAATGTTTTCGACTTCCGCACATTCTTAAAGGCTCCCAGAATTCTTGCTCACTCCCCCACCCTATGATTCACTTCCGCTTCCATGGTTCCATCCGGTGCCAAATCCACTCCCAGATATCTAAAACACTTCACTTCCCCAAGTTTTTCTCTATTCAAACATACCTCCTTATTGACTTGACCCTCAACCCTACTGTACCTAATAACCTTGCTCTTATTCACATTTACCCTCAACTTTCTTCTCCCACAAAGTCTATCAAACTCAGTCACCAGCTTCTGAAGTTTCTTACATGAATCAACCACCAGCACTGAATCATCAGCGAACAACAACCGACTCACTTCCCAAGCTCTCTCATCCACAACAGACTGCACACTTGCCCCTCTTTCCAAAACTTGCATTCACCTCCCTAACAACCCCATCCATAAACAAATCAAACAACCATGGAGACATCAAACACCCCTGCCGCAAGCCTATATTAACTGAGAACCAGTCACTTTCTTCTCTTCCCTCACGTACATATGCCTTATATCCTCAAAAAAACTTTTCACTGCTTCTAATAATTTGACTCCTACCCCATATATTCTTAATATCTTCCATAGAGCATCTCTATCAACTCTATCGTATGCCTTCTCCAGATCCATAAATGCTACATACAAATCCATTTCCTTTTCTAAGCATTTCTCACGTGCATTTTTCAAAGCAAACACCTGATCCACACATCCTCTACCACTTCTGAAACCACACTGCTCTTCCCCAATCTGATGCTCTGTACATGGCTTCACCCTTTCACTTAATATCCTCCCATATAATTTAACAGGAATACTCAACAAACTTATACCTCTGTAATTTGAGCACTCACTCTTATCCCCTTTGCCTTTGTACAATGGCACTATGCAAGCATTCCGCCAATCCTCAGGCACCTTACCATGAATCATACATACATTAAATAACCTTACCAACCTTTCAACAATACAGTCACGCCCTTTTTAAATAGATTCCACTGCAATACCATCCAAACCTACTGCGTTGCCGGCTTTCATTTTCCGCAATGCTTTTACTACCTCTTCTCTGTTTACCCAATCATTTTCCCTAACCCACTCACTTTGCACACCACCTCGACCAAAACACCCTATATCTGCCGCTCTATAATGAAACACATTCAACAAACCTTCAAAGTACTCATTCCATCTCCTTCTCTCATCACCACTACTTGTTATCACCTCCCTATTTGCCCCCTTCACTGAAGTACTCATTTGTTCCCTTGTCTTACGTACTTTATTTACTTCCTTTGAAAATAACTCTTTATTCTCCCTAAAATTTAATGATATCTCTCACCCAAACTCTCACTTGCCCGCTTTTTTACCACTTGCACCTTTCTCTTGACCTCCTGCCTCTTTCTTTTATACAACTCATTTGCGTTATTTCCCTACAAAAATCGTCCAAATGCCTCGCTCTACTCTTTCACTAATAATCTTACTTCTTCATCCCACCACTCACCACCCTTTCTAGTCTGCCCACCTCCAACGCTTCTCATGCCACAAGCATCTTTTGCGCAAGCCATCACCGCTTCCCTAAATACACCTCATTCCTCCTCCAGTACCCATATGTTGTCACCTTTTTCCATTCGGCACTCAGTGTCTCCTGGTTCTTCCTCACACAAGTCTCCATCCCAAGCTCACTTACTCTCACCACTCTCTTCACCCCAACATTGTCTATTCTTTTCTGAAAACCTCTACAAATTTTCACCTTCGCCTCCAGAAGATAATGATCAGACATCCCTCCAGTTGCACCTCTCAGCATATTAACATCCAAAAGTCTGCCTCTCGCGCGCCTATCAATTAACATGTAATCCAATAACGCTCTCTGGCCATCTCTCCTGCTTACATACGTATGCTTATGTATATCTCTCTTTTTTAAACCAGGTATTCCCAATCCCCAGTCCTTTTTCAGCACATAAATCTACAAGCTCTTCACCATTTTAATTCACAATACTGAACACCCCATGTATACCCATCATTCCCTCAACAGCCACATTGCTCACGTTTGCATTCAAATCACAAATCAATATAACACGGTCTCGTGTATCAAAACCACTGACACACTCATTCAGCTGCTCCCAAAACACTTCCCTCTAATGATCTGAGTAAGTGAGTTTGGGAAGAAGACTTGTGTGAGGAAGTACCAGGAGAGACTGAGTACAGAATGGAAAAAGGTGAGAACAAAGAAGGTAATGTGAGTGGGGAAGAAATGGGATGTATTTAGGGAAGCAGTGATGGCTTGAGCCAAAGATGCTTGTGGCTTGAGAAGCATGGGAGGTCGGCAGATTAGAAAGGGTAGTGAGTGGTGGGATGAAGTAAGATTATTAGTGAAAGGGAAGAAGGAGGATTTTGGACGATTTTTGCAGGGAAATAATGCAAATGAGTGGAAGATCTAAAAAAGAAAGATGCAATAGGTTATGAGAAAGGTGCAAGAGTTGAAAAAGGGGGCAATTGAGAGATGGGGTTAGGTAGTACCATTAAATTTTAGGGAGAATAAAAAGATGTTTTGGAAGGAGGTAAATGAAGTGCGTAAGACTAGGGAACAAATGGGTATTTCAGTGAAGGGGGCTAATGGGGAGGTGATAACAAGTACCGGTGATGTGAGAAGGAGATGGAGTGAGTATTTTGAAGGTTTGTTGAATGTGTTTGATGATAGAGACGAAGTGTTTGAATGTGTTTCATGAAGAGACGAAGCTAGGACGCCAAGTGGCTTCCGAGCTTCGTCTCTTCGATTTATATCAACTGACTGTTATATTTCTCTCTTGTGTCTCCCCTGACGATGTGATTATTACACAAAAGTGTACTAGGGAACTTTTCGTGAATCATTTTCCCCGTGGACTCATAGGAAAATATATATATATATATATATTTTTTTTTTTTTTTTTTTTTTTTGCCGCTGTCTCCCGCGTTTGCGAGGTAGCGCAAGGAAACAGACGAAAGAAATGGCCCACCCCACCCCCATACACATGTATATATATATATATATATATATATATATATATATATATATATATATATATATATATATATATATATATATATATATATATATATATATATATATATATGGGGAGGTGATAACAAGTAGTGGTGATGTGAGAAGGAGATGGAGTGAGTATTTTGAGGGTTTGTTGAATGTGTTTGATGATAGAGTGGCAGATATAGGGTGTTTTGGTCGAGGTGGTGTGCAAAGTGAGAGGGTTAGGGAAAATGAGTTGGTAAACAGAGAAGAGGTAGTAAAAGCTTTGCGGAAGATGAAAGCCGGCAAGGCAGCAGGTTTGGATGGTATTGCAGTGGAATTTATTAAAAAAGGGGGTGACTGTATTGTTGACTGGTTGGTAAGGTTATTTAATGTATATATGACTCATGGTGAGATGCCTGAGGATTGGCGGAATGCGTGCATAGTGCCATTGTACAAAGGCAAAGGGGATAAGAGTGCTCAAATTACAGAGGTATAAGTTTGTTGAGTATTCCTGGCAAATTATATGGGAGGGTATTGATTGAGAGGGTGAAGGCATGTACAGAGCATCAGATTGGGGAAGAGCAGTGTGGTTTCAGAAGTGGTAGAGGATGTGTGGATCAGGTGTTTGCTTTGAAGAATGTATGTGAGAAATACTTAGAAAAGCAAATGGACTGGTATGTAGCATTTATGTATCTGGAGAAGGCATATGATAGAGTTGATAGAGATGCTCTGTGGAAGGTATTAAGAATATATGGTGTGGGAGGTAAGTTGTTAGAAGCAGTGAAAAATTTTTATCGAGGATGTAAGGCATGTGTACGTGTAGGAAGAGAGGAAAGTGATTGGTTCTCAGTGAATGTAGGTTTGCGGCAGTGGTGTGTGATGTCTCCATGGTTGTTTAATTTGTTTATGGTTGGGGTTGTTAGGGAGGTGAATGCAAGAGTTTTGGAAAGAGGTGCAAGTATGAAGTCTGTTGGGGATGAGAGAGCTTGGGAAGTGAGTCAGTTGTTGTTCGCTGATGATACAGCGCTGGTGGCTGATTCATGTGAGAAACTGCAGAAGCTAGTGACTGAGTTGTAAAGTGTGTGAAAGAAGAAAGTTAGAGTAAATGTGAATAAGAGCAAGGTATTAGGTACAGTAGGGTTCAGGGTCAATTCAATTGGGAGGTGAGTTTGAATGGAGAAAAAACTGGAGGAATTGAAGTGTTTTAGATATCGGAGTGGATCAGGCAGGGGGTTGGAACCCTGGAAGCGG
>NC_092226.1:49636071-49678254 GCF_036320965.1 Panulirus ornatus
GGTATTGCGGAAATAGATGTTTTGAGTACATATGTTGGGGTGAGGTGTTTGATCGAGTAATAGTAATGTAAAGGGTAAGAGAGATGTGTGGAAATAAAAAGAGTGTTTTTGAGAGAGCAGAAGAGTGTGTTTTGAAAAGGTTCTGGTCACATGTAGAGAATGAGTGAGGAAAGACTGACCAAGAGGATATATGTGTCTGAGGTGGAGGGAACGAGGAGAAGTGGGAGACCAAATAAGAGGTGGAAAGATGGAGTGAAAATGATTTTGAGTGATCAGGGGCCTGAACATGCAGGAGGGTGAAAGGCGTGCAAGGAATAGAGTGAATTGGAACGATGTGGTATACCGGGGACGTGCTGTCAATGGATTGAACCAGGGCATTTGAAGCGTCTGGGGTAAGCCGTGGAAAGTTCTGTGGGGCCTGGATATGGATAGGGAGCTGTGGTTTCGGTGCATTATTACATGACAGCTAGTGAATGAGTTTGAACGAATGTTGTCTTTCCCTAGCACTACCTTGCACACATGAGGGGGGAGGGGTTTTTTATTTCATGTGTGGCGGGGTGGCGATGGGAAGGAATAAAGGCAGACAGTATGAATTATGTACACGTGTATATATGTATATGTCGGTCTGTGCATATACATGTATACGTTGAGATGTATAGGTATGTATATTTGCGTGTGTGGACGTGTATGTATATAAATGTGTATGTGGGTGGGTTGGGCCATTCTTTCGTCTGTTTCCTTGCACTACCTCGCTGACGCGGGAGACATCGACAAAGCAAAGTAAATGATAATAATATATATATATATATATATATATATATATATATATATATATATATATATATATATATATATATATATATATATATATATATATATACATATATATATGTATATGTATATATATATATATATATATATATATATATATATATATATATATATATATATATATATATATATATATATATATATATATATATATATATATATATGTTTTCCTTTCCTTTTATACTATTCGCCACTTCCCGCATTGGCGAGGTAGCGTTAAGAACAGAGGACTGGGCCTTTGAGGAAATATCCTCACCTGGCCCCCTTCTCTGTTCTCTCTTTTGGAAAATTAAAAAAAAATGAGAGGGGAGGATTTTCAGCCACCCACTCCCTTCCCTTTTAGTCGCCTTCTACGACACGCAGGGAATATATGGGAAATATTCTTTCTCCCCTATCCCCCAGGGATAAAAGTCATGCGTACATAGATATTTTACTGCATGTAAATATTCATATGTCATTACATACCGGTCATGCACACATCAACACTTCACTGCATGTACACATCAAAACTTCAGTCCATACCAATTTTGAAGACATCAACACTTCATTTCATCCCCATCAGGGATATATCAAAACCTTGCTACATGCAAGTCATGAATACACCAACACCACTGCATGAAAACATCAACTCAGCACTGTATGCCAGTCATGTACACATCAAAACTTCACTGAATGCCATCTATATATGTATATATATATATATATATATATATATATATATATATATATATATATATATATATATATATATATATATATATATATATATATATTCTTTCTTTCTTTTAAACTATTCGCCATTTCCCGCATTAGCGAGGTAGCGTTAAGAACAGAGGACTGGGCCTTTTTTGGAATATCCTCACCTGGCCCCCTCTGTTCCTTCTTTTGGAAAATTAAAAAAAAAAAAAAAGAAAAAAAAAAAACGAGAGGGGAGGATTTCCAGCCCCCCGCTCCCTCCCCTTTTAGTCGCCTTCTACGACACGCAGGGAATACGTGGGAAGTATTCTTAATCCCCTATCCCCAGGGATATATATATATATATATATATATATATATATATATATATATATATATATATATCATACAAACCTCCAACAGCCAGGATCGAACCTGGGACCCCTGTGCAAGAGGCAGGCATGCTAACCGCTAGGCTATGGGACTGTATAACAGGAAACAACTATTCGAAATAATGAGTACTCGAATACCCTTCGTCTCACAATGGTGAGCAACGGGGTCTGTACTTGGTTGTTTCCGAACAGACACACATAGCCAGCTGATAGCGTTTTACCGAACCTAACTGTACAACGCGGAGGTATATGAATACGAATAAAGTGCATATGCATCTTGCACAGGGGTCCCCGGTTCGATCCTGGTTGTTGGAGGTTTGTATGTTCTATGAAGGTGCGCGTTCGTATGCACTTTATTTGTATTCATATACCTCCGCGTTGTACAGTTAGGTTCGGTAAAACGCTATCAGCTGGCTATGTGCGTCTGTTCGGAAACAACCAAGTATAGACCCCGTTGCTCACTATTGTGAGACGAAGGGTATTCGAGTACTCAGTATTTCGAATTGTTGTTTCTTATTATACAGTCCCATAGCCTAGCGGTTAGCATGCCTGCCTCTTGCACAGGGGTCCCAGGTTCGATCCTGGCTGTTGGAGGTTTGTATGTTCTATGAAGGTGCGCGTTCATATGCACTTTATTCGTATACATACATATATATATATATATATATATATATATATATATATATATATATATATGTATGTATGATGGAGAGAGATGGGTGATTATTGGTGCATATGCACCTGGGCATGAGAAGAAAGATCATGAGAGGCAAGTGTTTTGGGAGCAGCTGAATGAGTGTGTTAGTGGTTTTGATGCACGAGACCGGGTTATAGTAATGGGTGATTTGAATGCAAAGGTGAGTAATGTGGCAGTTGAGGGAATAATTGGTATACATTGGGTGTTCAGTGTTGTAAATGGAAATGGTAAAGAGCTTGTCGATTTATGTGCTGAAAAAGGACTGGTGGTTGGGAATACCTAGTTTAAAAAGCGAGATATACATAAGTATACTTATGTAAGTAGGAGAGATGGCCAGAGAGCGTTATTGGATTACGTGTTAATTGACAGGCGCGCGAAAGAGAGACTTTTGGATGTTAATGTGCTGAGAGGTGTAACTGGAGGGATGTTTGATGATTATCTTGTGGAGGCTAAGGTGAAGATTTGTATGGGTTTTCAGAAAAGAAGAGTGAATGTTGGGGTGAAGAGGGTGGTGAGAGTAAGTGAGCTTGGGAAGGAGACTTGTGTGAGGAAGTAACAGGAGAGACTGAGTACACAATGGAAAAAGGTGAGAACAATGGAAGTAAGGGGAGTGGGGGAGGAATGGGATGTATTTAGGGAATCAGTGATGGATTGCGCAAAAGATGCTTGTGGCATGAGAAGAGTGGGTGGTGGGTTGATTACAAAGGGTAGTGAGTGGTGGGATGAAGAAGTAAGATTATTAGTGAAAGAGAAGAGAGAGGCATTTGGACGATTTTTGCAGGGAAAAATGCAATTGAGTGGGAGATGTATAAAAGAAAGAGACAGGAGGTCAAGAAAAAGGTGCAAGAGGTGAAAAAGAGGGCAAATGAGAGTTGGGGTGAGAGAGTATCATTAAATTTTAGGGAGAATGAAAAGATGTTCTGGAAGGAGGCAAATAAAGTGCGTAAGACAAGGGAGCAAATGGGAACTTCAGTGAAGGGCGCAAATGGAGAAGTGATAACAAGTAGTGGTGATGTGAGAAGGAGATGGAGTGAGTATTTTGAAGGTTTGTTGAATGTGTTTGATGATAGAGTGGCAGATATAGGGTGTTTTGGTCGAGGTGGTGTGCAAAGTGAGAGGGTTAGGGAAAATGATTTGGTAAACAGAGAAGAGGTAGTGAAAGCTTTGCGGAAGATGAAAGCCGGCAAGGCAGCAGGTTTGGATGGTATTGCAGTGGAATTTATTAAAAAAGGGGGTGACTGTATTATTGACTGGTTGGTAAGGTTATTTAATGTATGTACGACTCATGGTGAGGTGCCTGAGGATTGGCGGAATGCGTGCATAGTGCCATTGTACAAAGGCAAAGGGGATAAGAGTGAGCGCTCAAATTACAGAGGTATAAGTTTGATGAGTATTCCTGGTAAATTATATGAGAGGGTATTGATTGAGAGGGTGAAGGCATGTACAGAGCATCAGATTGTGGAAGAGCAGTGTGGTTTCAGAAGTGGTAGAGGCTGTGTGGATCAGGTGTTTGCTTTGAAGAATGTATGTGAGAAATACTTAGAAAAGCAAATGGATTTGTATGTAGCATTTATGGATCTGGAGAAGGCAAATGATAGAGTTGATAGAGATGCTCTGTGGAAGGTATTAAGAATATATGGTGTGGGAGGCAAGTTGTTAGAAGCGGTGAAAAGTTTTTATCGAGGATGTAAGGCATGTGTACGTGTAGGAAGAGAGGAAAGTGATTGGTTCTCAGTGAATGTAGGTTTGCGGCAGTGGTGTGTGATGTCTCCATGGTTGTTTAATTTGTTTATGGATGGGGTTGTTAGGGAGGTAAATGCAAGAGTTTTGGAAAGAGTGGCAAGTATGAAGTCTGTTGGGGATGAGAGAGCTTGGGAAGTGAGTCAGTTGTTGTTCGCTGATGATACAGTGCTTGTGGCTGATTCATGTGAGAAACTGCAGAAGCTGGTGACTAAGTTTGGTAAAGTGTGTGAAAGAAGAAAGTTAAGAGTAAATGTGAATAAGAGCAAGGTTATTAGGTACAGTAGGGTTGAGGGTCAAGTCAATTGGGAGGTAAGTTTGAATGGAGCAAAACTGGAGGAAGTAAAGTGTTTTAGATACCTGGGAGTGGATCTGGCAGCGGATGGAACCATGGAAGCGGAAGTGGATCATAGGGTGGGGGAGGGGGCGAAAATCCTGGCAGCCTTGAAGAATGTGTGGAAGTCGAGAACATTATCTCGGAAAGCAAAAATGGGTATGTTTGAAGGAATAGTTGTTCCAACAATGTTGTATGGTTGCGAGTCGTGGGCTATGGATAGAGTTGTGCGCAGGAGGATGGATGTGCTGGAAATGAGATGTTTGAGGACAATGTGTGGTGTGAGGTGGTTTGATCGAGTAAGTAACGTAAGGGTAAGAGAGATGTGTGGAAATAAAAAGAGCGTGGTTGAGAGAGCAGAAGAGGGTGTTTTGAAATGGTTTGGGCACATGGAGAGAATGAGTGAGGAAAGATTGACCAAGACGATATATTTGTCGGAGGTGGAGGGAACGAGGAGAATTGGGAAACTAAATTGGAGGTGGAAAGATGGAGTGAAAAAGATTTTTTGTGATCGGGGCCTGAACATGCAGGAGAGTGAAAGGAGGGCAAGGAATAGAGTGAATTGTATCGATGTGGTATACCGGGGTTGACGTGCTGTCAGTGGATTGAACCAGGGCATGTGAAGCGGCTGGGGTAAACCATGGAAAGCTGTGTAGGTATGTATATTTGCGTGTGTGGACGTATGTATATACATGCGTATGGGGGTGGGTTGGGCCATTTCTTTCGTCTGTTTCCTTGCGCTACCTCGCAAACGCGGGAGACAGCGACAAAGAAAAAAAAAAAAATATATATATATATATATATATATATATATATATATATATATATATATACCAAATTTATCTACCAAACTCTACGGAAAGATGACTAAGGACCGATTGCTGCAACGAGAATTCGAACCACTTTGCTTGAGCCCCGGGTGGCCCAGATTGCGTTGCAGTCATAAGTGCTAAATACTACGCAGCAATACAGCGGGGATGTAACAGATAAAAGGTTTTAATTTACGTTACAATATGAAACTGGAAGAATGAAATATTATGCGTACATTAAATAATGAAAAACTGTACAGATGCGGACACCACAGATATAATGGAAAATCATGAGTGTAATCATACTTTGATATAAAGAAAATTTCACTGAGTTCACTGAGGAAGAGGAACTGCTTAATATAATCATTCTCGTCTCATCAAAAGTCAAACGTAATCGATGAATAGAGAACAAGATGTAGAATCATAACTGAAATGACATAGATCTACAGATATAACGTAGATCACATAGTTGAAGAGATATAACGTAAATCACATAAGTGTCGAGCTTTTACGTATATCAGAGTTATTAAGCTGGTAATAATATAATTAGTGTTTACAAAATGATATAGTATGGGAAGACCCTGAGGAAGATTGGAACATAAAGAGGCGTTGTGAAGGACGCGAAGTCTGGAGCAGCTGTGTTCTCCTCTAGAGGAGAGAGAGAGAGAGAGAGAGAGAGAGAGAGAGAGAGAGAGAGAGAGAGAGAGAGAGAGAGAGAGAGAGAGAGAGAGAGAGAGAGAGAGAGAGAGAGATTCCATGTCCGAAATGAAATAAAAATGGACGGACTTTCAGCCAACTCAGGCATCTACAAACACCACTGGAGAAATGATATGTGAGTGATCCAAGGTGAAGGTTGAGGTAGGTTATACTACAGAGATCGAGTTACGAACTGTGATTAAGGACCGAATCTGGACAAATGTGTGGAGATGGACTGCAGCTGAGATGATGCTGCGAGGATCCGGTATGAGTCCCTTCTGGCAACAATACAGGACACACCTGCTTTGAGACGTGTGTTATCTGCCTCCTGCTGCAAGTTCAGGAGCAGCCAGGTGTGTAAGTGCTGAGTGACCTGAGGACTGCATGGTGCAGGCCTTGCTGCCACCGCCTGTCTTGCTCTGTCGTTACCCTCTCTCTCTCTCTCTCTCTCTCTCTCTCTCTCTCTCTCTCTCTCTCTCTCTCTCTCTCTCTCTCTCTCTCTCTCTCTCTCTCTCTCTCTCTCTCTCTCTCTCTCTCTCTCTTCGAACCATCGGCCACTGCATATTCCTATCTTCTTACTTCCGACTACTGTATACCCCTTTCTCTAGTCCACTCACTTATTCCCTCTACCTCCCTCTTCCCTCTCCCACCCTCTCTCTCTCTTCTCTCCATTCCGCTCCCTGAAGAGACGTGGTCGGAGCGTCTTCAGAACAATTTGCGGGTAGCAGTGCAATGTCAGTTCATCCCAGGAGTATAGCGTGAAATATGCGCCCACACCCACCCTCGCCAAGTCGCCCCAGCAGTAAATAGAAATCCAAATTTTACTCCCAGGATTCCCTCACAGCTGGAGAGGAAGTGAGGAGGAGATGGAGCCGACGATGGTGGAACAAGAGGTACAGCTAGAGGAGGAGGAGGAGGAGGAGAAACGAGAAATGGGAGGGAGAGATGAAGAGGCCACAGTCAGTTCTCTCTAATAATTCAAGTGTTTGGATTTGCGTCATGTAAGATGTAGAGCGGGGAAAGTTTTTTTCGTTTTTCTTTTTCTTGAGTAAGTATCCTGAATTTTACGAGGGGGTGAAGTGGTAAAATTACAACAGTGCTTTGCTGCCCTGGAACATACTTAAGGCGGACTGCCACACATAAGTTTGCGGGAACGTTACCTATGACTCGCCTCCCGTGAAATATTTCTCGCGCGAATCACCCAAGTACATGAAACCCGGAATAAATCGCGGCCTGAGGAATGCTCACACACCCTGGCAAAACGCCAGAGGTTTTGGGATGTTTTTTTCTCGTTTAGTTTTACCTATGTGTGTGTGTGTGTGTGTGTGTGTGTGTGTGTGTGTGTGTGTGTGTGTGTGTGTGTGTGTGTGTGTGTGTGTGTGTGTGTGTGTGTGTGTGTGTGTGTGTGTATGTGTGTGTGTGTGTGTGTGTGTGTGTGTGTGTTGCGGCAGTGTGGGTATCTGCGAGAGTAGTTTCTGCGTCACTCGGCCTGATGAGTGTCCCTAAAAGTAGTGGCTTTTTGAACTGATATGATAGCTGTTTCTCTAGTGTATATGTATGTGTGTGTGTGTATGTATATGTGTGTGTGTGTGTGTGTGTGTGTGTGTGTGTGTGTGTGTGATTAGAGGTTCCTCTTGATGAAAAACAAGTTGAAAGACATACGAATAAACTCAATTGATTATTCCCTCATAGCTGGTCCCGCAGTAGCAGCTGTGTGGGCCTAGAAGACGACTCCATTTCTTCTCCATCGTTTTCGTACTAGCTTCATGAGCATCACGTTTTCTTTGCCTTTCAAAGATGTATATCCAGTATGGACCTCCGTGGTGTGGCGGTTAGCGTTCTTCATCGTGACGCATTCACGGGCTCCCCAGTGTAGAGCTATAAGTTCAAATCCTGGTTACGGCAATCGGTCCACAGTATACCCAGCTGTTCATCGACCTCTAGGGGTTCGCCATATCGTTAATGGGATGGCATTCATTGGGGACGCAGCTGCCCGTGCAGTCTAAACTAATATAAAGAGGAGAAAAAAGATGTCACTTCGAAGAACCAATCTTTTGCCACGTGTTTATCATTGTTACCTTTCTTGTCTGTACCACGAGTTGCCTCCATGTGCCAGTGTGGATGAAATGGCCGAAAGCTGTATCATTATATATTAAGCGGTTAAAGAAAGAGAATACTCATACAAGAACCTGCACTGTTCGCCAGACTTCGTGAGTGTGAGGTAAATATTACCAAGGTTTAACTAATACCAAGGAGGTTGGGAAGGTTATTTAATGTATGTATGACTCATGGTGAGGTGCCTGAGGATTGGCGGAATGCGTGCATAGTGCCATTGTACAAAGGCAAAGGGGATAAGAGTGAGTGCTCAAATTACAGAGGTATAAGTTTGTTGAGTATTCCTGGTAAATCATATGGGAGGGTATTGATTGAGAGGGTGAAGGCATGTACAGAGCATCAGATTGGGGAAGAGCAGTGTGGTTTCAGAAGTGGTAGAGGATGTGTGGATCAGGTGTTTGCTTTGAAGAATGTATGTGAGAAATACTTAGAAAAGCAAATGGATTTGTATGTAGCATTTATGGATCTGGAGAAGGCATATGATAGAGTTGATAGAGATGCTCTGTGGAGGGTATTAAGAATATATGGTGTGGGAGGCAAGTTGTTAGAAGCAGTGAAAAGTTTTTATCGAGGATGTAAGGCATATGTACGTGTAGGAAGAGAGGAAAGTGATTGGTTCTCAGTGAATGTAGGTTTGCGGTAGGAGTGTGTGATGTCTCCATGGTTGTTTAATTTGTTTATGGATGGGGTTGTTAGGGAGGTGAATGCAAGAGTTTTGGAAAGAGGGGCAAGTATGAAGTCTGTTGGGGATGAGAGAGCTTGGGAAGTGAGTCAGTTGTTGTTCGCTGATGATAAAGCGCTGGTGGCTGATTCATGTGAGAAACTGCCGAAGCTGGTGACTGAGTTTAGTAAAGTGTGTCAAAGAAGAAAGTTAAGAGTAAATGTGAATAAGAGCAAGGTTATTAGGTACAGTAGGGTTCAGGGTCAAGTCAATTGGGAGGTAAGTTTGAATGGAGAAAAACTGGAGGAAGTAAAGTGTTTTAGATATCTGGGAGTGGATCTGGCAGCGGATGGAACCATGGAAGCGGAAGTGAATCATAGGGTTGGGGAGGGGGCGAAAATCCTGGCAGCCTTGAAGAATGTGTGGAAGTCGAGAACATTATCTCGGAAAGCAAAAATGAGTATGTTTGAAGGAATAGTGGTTCCAACAATGTTGTATGTTTGCGAGGCGTGGGCTATGGATAGAGTTGTGCGCAGGAGGGAGGATGTGCTGGAAATGAGATGCTTGAGGACAATGTGTGGTGTGAGGTGGTTTGATCGAGTAAGTAATATAAGGGTAAGAGAGATGTGTGGAAATAAAAAGAGCGTAGTTGAGAGAGCAGAAGAGGGTCTTTTGAAATGGTTTGGGCAAATGGAGAGAATGAGTGAGGAAAGATTGACCAAGAGGATATATGTGTCGGAGGTGGAGGGAACGAGGAGAAGTGGGAGACCAAATTGGAGGTGGAAAGATGGAGTGAAAAAGATTTTGAGTGATCGGGGCCTGAACATGCAGGAGGGTGAAAGGCGGGCAAGGAATAGAGTGAATTGGATCGATGTGGTATACCGGGGTTGACGTGCTGTCAGTGGATTGAATCAGGGCATGTGAAGCGTCTGGGGTAAACCATGGAAAGTTGCGTGGGGCCTGGATGAGGAAAGGGAGCTGTGGTTTCGGGCATTATTGCATGACAGCTAGAGACTGAGTGTGAACGAATGGGGCCTTTGTTGTCTTTTCCTATCGCTACCTCGCACATATGAGAGGGGAAGGGGATGGTATTCCATGTGTGGCGAGACGGCGATGGGAATGAATAAAGGCAGACAGTGTGAATTGTGTACATGGGTATAAATGTATGTGTCTGTGTGTGTATATATATGTGTACATTGAGATGTATAGGTATGTATATTTGCGTGTGTGGACGTGTATGTATATACATGTGTATGGGGGTGGGTTGGGCCATTTTCTTTCGTCTGTTTCCTTGCGCTACCTCGCAAACGCGGGAGACAGCGACAAAGCAAAATAAATAAAATATAAGTAAATATATATATACATATATATATATATATATATATATATATATATATATATATATATATATATATATATATATATATATAAATATATATATATTTTTTTTTTCAAACTATTCGCATATATGTATATATATATATATATATATATATATATATATATATATATATATATATATATATATATATATATATATATATATATATATATATATATATATATATATATATATATATATATATATATATATATATATATATATATATATATATATATATATATATATATATATATCCCTGGGGATAGGGGAGAAAGAATACTTCCCACGTATTCCCTGCGTGTCGTAGAAGGCGACTAAAAGGGGAGGGAGCGGGGGGCTGGAAATCCTTCCCTCTCGTTTTTTTTTTTAATTTTCCAAAAGAAGGAACAGAGAATTGGGCCAGGTGAGGGTATTCCCTCAAGGCCCAGTCCTCTGTTCTTAACGCTACCTCGCTAATGCGGGAAATGGCGAATAGTTTGAAAGAAATATGTATATATATATATATATATATATATATATATATATATATATATATATATATATATATACATATATATATATATATATATATATATATATATGTTGCTCAAGTGTAACAGAAAGATCCTTACCAGTCTGACCAACATAAGATTTATCACAGTTTCCACAAGGAACTTTGTAGACGCAACAAGGAGAATTTTCTGGTGAATTCCTGATTAAGATATAAATATTGAGATACTCATAGGAATATCTTGATCACGCGTAAAATTGTGATCCTTTCCAACATGGACTCCACACGGCTCTTCTCTTACTTCTCTACAAGCTGTCCTGGACTTTCTCCTCTCGTTACTGCTTTCTCCTAATCGCTAATCAAGGCTCACCAACTGAAGTTACGATTTGAATTCCTTAGGAAATGCCTTGATGAACAAGTGGTGCCAAGATCTGTCCTACCTCAACGTTTGTTGCAGCTGTCTGGTCGACCATTTGACCAATTTCAAAATATTATTCTAAAGAAAAATATTGAATTAAAGAAACTTGAAATGGAGGAGGCTTTTCGCATTTCAAGAGAAAAGAAGCGTGCCTTTCAAATGACAATACCGACACACTGGAAGAACCGGATGTTGGACTATTGCTATGATGAATTAAAGAAAGAACGCAATAGGCTACAAGTGTCACTAAGTCGTAAGTTGGACTATCTTATTGAAAACAGCGACCGGACTAAGAATACAAACCCATCTTTTGTGTTGAACCTGTCTAATAAACAACTAGATAAAGATTCCTTGTGTGCATTAGGCTATGTTTTAAGTTTTGTGTGCTCTAACAGAGAAGCCAGCTGTGTTGATGTCACAAAGTCTTTTCGTAATTTAGAAAAACACACTAATCTAAGTAATGCTGATATTGATATCTGCAAGGGTCTAGTGTATGCCAGTTTGTCAAAACCAGTGGAAGCTAATTGCCCTAAAAGATTCATAAGAGCTATTGACACCTTAAAAAAAGACAAGGATATACATATTACTAAAGCAGATAAGGCTAACACTGTTGTGATTTTAGACAAAAGGAACTATTTATATAAAATGAATGATTTAAATAATAACACATATTCTAAAATTAGTCAAAATCCCTTAGAAGCATTTAATTCTCACTTCAATAAAGAAATGAAGTTGTTGTTGAAAGGTAACGTTTCTCTTATCAAAAATTTGTCATCTTTGTCCCCTTCATTGCCATATATGTATGGACTTATCAAAACACATAAACAAAATTTTCCAGCAAGACCTATAGTGAGTTCAGTAGGCTCAATCATATATAAATTTTCAAAATGGTTAGTTTCCTTATTAAGCCCTTTTGTGGGTAAGGTATCAAATTCTAATATCATGAACAATGTAGACTTAGTCAACAAGCTAAACAATATCAATATTAATTTTGATTTCAAACTAGTTAGCTTTGATGTTTCATCGCTTTTCACTAAAGTTCCAGTTGCTGACCTTTTAGAATATTTATTTGATGTCTTGGATGATATTCATTTACCTGCTTCAAAGTCTAATTTCATTGAACAGATAAAATTGAGTATAAAAGACAGCGTATTTCAATTTAATGGAGATTATTATGCTCAAAAATTTGGTATGGCAGTGGGTAACCCTTTTTCATCTGTACTAAGAAATCTTTATATGGAAATTTTTGAAACAAAATTACTAAAGGATATCTTACCTTCTAATGCAATTTGGTTTAGGTATGTAGATGATGTTCTTTGTGTTTGGCCAAGAAATGAAAATTTACAAATATTTCTCCCCTTACTTAACAATTTAGTACCTTCCATCAAATTTACTGTAGAAAATGAAAATAATGGTATGCTACCATTTTTAGATTGCATGATCCATAGACAAGGAAACAAGTTTAAGTTTAGCATATACAGAGAACCCACCAATATATGCTCATATATCCATTATTACCCATCTCAACATGACAGAGTTAAATTATCATCCTTTCAATCTATGTTCCTAAGAAAATTACGTATTTGCAGTCCAGAGTTTATTGATGATAAGTTTGAGAAGATATATTCTATTGGATCTAAGTTAAAATACCTTAGATCTTTCATTGATAAATCCCTTAAGTTAGCTAAGAAATCATTTTATAGAGTTGAGCTCAAAACTCCCATTGACTCCAAGAATCTTTTAGTTCTCCCTTTTAATGATAATTTCAATTTGCTTCCCATGTTGCTTAAATCCTTTAATGTAAATGTTGCTTTTAGCAACAATAATACTATAAAGAATATCGTAATCAGGAATTCACCAGAAAATTCTCTTGGTTGCATCTATAAACTGTGATAAATTTTATGTTGGTCAGACTGGTAAGGATCTTTCTGTTAGACATAAGCAACATAGATATAGTATAAGAACGGGACAAGAATCAAATGCCTTCTTTACTCATGTTAAAAACTATGATCATTGTATTCACTGGAGTAACGCCATCTCTGTTGTTAACTCTAACTCTATTACCAAGAGAAATATCATTGAATCTTCTATTATTAAATACACAAAGAATTATAATCTTAATATTAGTGATGGTCTGTACAAATTGGATAACTTTATTGTTGATAAGATTTGTAACATAATAAGTTTATGAACGCTCGTTCTATATTTTGGACAATAACATGTTTACTAAATGGCGTCTCTTCGATGTCTATCAACTGACTATTATATTTCTCTCTTGTGTCACCCCTGATGATGTGAAAATAACCTGAAATTGCACTTGGGAACTTTTCGTGTTTTATTTTCCCCGTAGACTCATAGGAATATATATATATATATTTTCCTTGCGCTACCTCGCAAACGCGGGAGACGGCGACAAAGTATAAAAAAAAAATATATATATATATATATATATATATATATATATATATATATATATATATATATATATCTATATATATATATATATATATATATATATTTATATATATATACATATATTTTTTTTTTCATACGATTCGCCATTTCCCGCATTTGCGAGGTAGCTTTAAGAACAGAGGACTGGGCCTTAGACTTAGAGGGAAAATCCTCACCTGGCCCCCTTCTCTGTTCCTTCTTTTGGAAAATTAAAAAAAAACGAGAGGGGAGGATTTCCAGCTACCCGCTCCCTCCCCTTTTAGTCGCCTTCTACGACACGCAGGGAATACGTGGGAAGTATTCTTTCTCCCCTATCCCCAGGGATAATATATATATATATATATATATATATATATATATATATATATATATATATATATATATATATATATATATATATATATATATATATTTTTTTTTTTTGGAGGAAGTGAAGTGTTTTAGATATCTGGGAGTGGATCTGGCAGCGGATGGAACCATGGAAGCGGAAGTGGATCATAGGGTGGGGGAGGGGGCGAAAATCCTGGGAGCCTTGAAGAATGTGTGGAAGTCGAGAACATTATCTCGGAAAGCAAAAATGGGTATGTTTGAAGGAATAGTAGTTCCAACAATGTTGTATGGTTGCGAGGCGTGGGCTATGGATAGAGTTGTGCGCAGGAGGATGGATGTGCTGGAAATGAGATGTTTGAGGACAATGTGTGGTGTGAGGTGGTTTGATCGAGTAAGTAACGTAAGTGTAAGAGAGATGTGTGGAAATAAAAATTGGAGGTGGAAAGATGGAGTGAAAAAGATTTTTAACGATCGGGGCGTGAACATGCAGGAGGGTGAAAGGTGTGTATGGAATAGAGTGAATTGGAACGATGTGGTATACCGGGGTCGACGTACTTTCAATGGATTGAAACAGGGCATGTGAAACGTCTGGGTTAAACCATGGAAAGTTGTGTGGGGCCTGGATGTGGAAAGGGAGCTGTGGTTTCGGGCATTATTACTTGACAGCTAGAGACTGAGTGTGAACGAATTGGGCCTTTGTTGTCTTTTTCTAGCTCTACCTCGCACACATGAGGGGGGAGGAGGTTGTTATTCCATGCGTTGCGAGGTGGCAATGGGCATAAATAAAGGCAGACAGTATGAAATATGTACATGTGTATGTATGTATAAGTCTGTGTTTGTATATATATGTGTACATTGAGATGTATATGTATGTATATTTGCGTGTGTGGACGTGTATGTATATACATGTGTATGTGGGTTGGTTGGGCCATTGTTTCGTCTGTTTCCTTGCGGTACCTCGCGTTAGCGAGGTAGCGCTCATTCTCTCCAGGTGACCAAACTATTTCAAAACACCCGCTTCTGCTCTTTCAACCACACTCTTTTTATTACCACACATCTCTCTTACCCTATCATTACTCACTCGATCAATTAAACTTACACCACATATTGTCCTCAAGACTCTCATTTCCAGCACATCCACCCTCCTGCGCAAAACTCTTCTATAGCCCATGCCTCAAAACCATACAACATTGTTGGAATTACTATTCCCTCAAACATACCCATTTTTGCTTTCCGAGACAATGTTCCCGACTTCCACACATTCTTCAAGGCTCCCAGAATTTTCGCCCCCTCCCCCATCCTATGATTCACTTCCGCTTCCATGGTTCCATCCGCTACCAAATCCAACCCAGATATCTAAAACATTTCAGTTCCTCAAGTTTTTCTTTCTTCAATCTTACCTCCCAATTAGCTTGACCCTCAACACTACTCTACCTAATAACCTTGCTCTTATTCACATTTACTCTTAACTTTCTTCTTTCACACATTTTACCTAACTCATTCACCAACTCCTGCAGTTTCTTACAAGAATCAGCCACCAGTGCTCTATCATCAGCGAACGACAACTGACTCACTTCCCAAGCTCTCTCACTCACAACAGACTGCATACTTGCCCCTCTTTCCAAAACTCTTGCGTCCACCTCCCTAACAACCCCATCCATAAACAAATCAAACAACCATGGAGACATCACACACCCCTACCTCAGACCTACATTTACTGAGAACCAATCACTTTCCTCTCTTCCTACACGTACACATGCCTTATATCTTCGATAAAAACTTTTCACTGCTTCTAAGAACATGCCTCCCAGACTTTATATTCTTAATACCTTCCCCAGAGCATGTCTATAAACTATATCATATGCGTTCTCCAGATCCCTTAATGCTACATGCAAATCCATTTGCATTTCTAAGTATTTCTCACATACATTCCTCAAAGCAAATACCTGATCCACACATCCACATATATATATATATATTAATATATATATTTTTTTTATCATTATTTTGCTTTGTCGCTGTCTCTCGCGTTTGCGAGGTAGCGAAAGGAAACAGACGAAAGAAATGGCCCAACCCACCCCCATACACATGTATATACACACACTTCCACACACGCAAATATACATACCTATACATCTCAACGTACACATATATATACACACACAGACACATACATATTTACCCATGCATACAATTCACACTGTCTGCCTTTATTCATTCCCATCACCACCTCGCCACACATGGAATACCATCCCCCTCCCCCGTAAGGCCTCATTCGTTCACACTCAGTCTCTTGCTGTCATGCAATAATGCCCGAAACTACAGCTCCCTTTCCACATCCAGACCCCATACAGCTTTCCATGGTTTACCCCAGACGCTTCACATGCCCTGATTCAATCCACTAACAGCACGTCAACCCCGGTATACCACATCGATCCAATTCACTCAATTCCTTGCCCGCCTTTCCTATTATACAGTCCCTTAGCCGAGCGGTTAGCATGCCTGCCTCTTGCACAAGGGGTCCCATGTTCGATCCTGGCTATTGAAGCTTTGTATGTTCTATGAAGGTGCGCGTTCAAATACACTTTATTCGTATATATATATATATATATATATATATATATATATATATATATATATACATATATATATATATATATATATATATATATATATATATATTTATATATGTGTGTGTGTGTATATGTGTGTATGTGTGTATGTATGTGTATATGCGTGTGTATGTATATATATATATATATATATATATATATATATATATTATCCCTGGGGATAGGGGTGAAAGAATACTTCCCACGCATTCCTCACGTGTCGTAGAAGGCGACTAGAGGGGACGGGAGCGGGGGGCCAGAAATCCTCCCCTCCTTGTATTTTCTAGCTTTCTAAGAAAAATGAGAAACAGAAGGAGTCACGCGGGGAGTGCTCATCCTCCTCGTAGACTCAGGTTTGGGGTGTCTAAATGTGTGTGGATGTAACCAAGATGTGAAGAAAGGAGAGATAGATAGTATGTTTGAGGAAAGGAACCTGGACGTTTTGGCTCTGAGTGAAACGAAGCTCAAGGGTAAAGGGGAAGAGTGGTTTGGGAATGTCTTGGGAGTAAAGTCAGGGGTTAGTGAGATGACAAGAGCAAGGGAAGGAGTAGCAGTACTCCTGAAACAGGAGTTGTGGGAGTATGTGATAGAATGTAAGAAAGTGAATTCTCGATTAATATAGGTAAAACTGAAAGTTGATAGAGATAGATGTGTGATTATTGGTGAATATGCACCTGGGCATGAGAAGAAAGATCATGAGAGGCAAGTGTTTTGGGAGCAGCTAAATGAGTGTGTTAGTGGTTTTGATGCACGCGACCGGGTTATAGTGAAGGGTGATTTGAATGCAAAGGTGAGTAATGTGGCAGTTGAGGGAATACTTGGTATGCATGGGGTGTTCAGTGTTGTAAATGGAAATGGTGAAGACCTTGAAGATTTATGTGCTGAAAAAGGATTGGTGATTGGGAATACCTGCTCTAAAAAGCGAAATATACATAAGTATACGTATGTAAGTAGGAGAGATGGCCAGAGAGCGTTATTGGATTACGTGTTTATTGACAGGCGCACGAAAGAGAGACTTTTGGATGTAAATGTACTGAGAGGTGCAACTAGAGGGATGTCTGATCATTATCTTGTGGAGGCTAAGGTGAAGATTTGCATGGGTTTTCAAAAAAGAGTGAATGTTGGGGTGAAGAGGGTGGTGAGAGTAAGTGAGCTTGGGAAGGAGACTTTTGTGAGGAAGTACCAGGAGAGACTGAGTACAGAATGGAAAAAGGTGAGAACAATGGAAGTAAGGGGAGTGGGGGAGGAATGGGATGTATTTAGGGAATCAGTGATGGATTGCGCAAAAGATGCTAGTGGCATAAGAAGAGTGGGAGGTGGGTTGATTAGAAAGGGTAGTGAGTGGTGGGATGAAGAAGTAAGATTATTAGTGAAAGAGAAGAGAGAGGCATTTGGACGATTTTTGCAGGGAAAAAATGCAATTGAGTGGGAGATGTATAAAAGAAAGAGACAGGAGGTCAAGAGAAAGGTGCAAGAGCTGAAAAAGAGGGCAAATGAGAGTTGGGGTGAGAAAGTATCATTAAATTTTAGGTAGATAAAAAGATGTCCTGGAAGGAGGTAAATAAAGTGCGTAAGACAAGGGAGCAAATGGGAACTTCAGTGAAGGGCGCTAATGGGGAGGTGATAACAAGTAGTGGTGACGTGAGAAGGAGATGGAGTGAGTATTTTGAAGGTTTGTTGAATGTGTTTGATGATAGAGTGGCAGATATAGGGTGTCTTGGTCTAGGTGGTGTGCAAAGTGAGAGGGTTGGGGAAAATGATTTGGTAAACACAGAAGAGGTAGTAAAAGCTTTACGGAATATATATATATATATATATATATATATATATATATATATATATATATATATATATATATATATATATATATATATATATATATATATATATATATATATATATATATATAAGTATCCGTATGTGAGTAGGAGAGATGGCCAGAGAGCGTTATTGGATTACGTGTTATTTGATAGACGCACGAAAGAGAGACTTTTGGATGTTAATGTGCTGAGAGGTGCAACTGGAGGGATGTCTGATCATTATCTTGTGGAGGCGAAGGTGACGATTTTTGGGGATTTTCAGAAAAGAAGAGAGAATGTTGGAGTGAAGAGAGTAGCGAAAGTAAGTGAGCTTGGGAAGGAGACTTGTTTGAGGGAGTACCAGGAGAGACTGAGTACAGAATGGAAAAAGGTGAGAACAAAGGAGGTAAGAGGAGTGGGGGAGGAATGGGATGTATTTAGGGAAGCAGTGATGGCTTGCGCAAAAGATGCTTGTGGCATGAGAAGCGTGGGAGGTGGGTTGATTAGAAAGGGTAGTGAGTGGTGGGATGAAGAAGTAAGATTATTAGTGAAAGAGAAGAGAGAGGAATTTGGACGATTTTTGCAGGGAAAAAATACAAATGAGTGGGAGAGGTATAAAAGAAAGAGGCAGGAGGTCAAGAGAAAGCTGCAAGAGGTGAAAAAGAGGGCAAATAAGAGTTGGGGTGAGATTATCATTAAATTTCAGGGAGAATAAAAAGATGTTTTTGAAGGAGGTGAATAAAGTGCGTAAGACAAGGGAGCAAATGGGAGCTTCAGTGAAGGGGGTTAATGGGGCGGTGATGACAAAAAGTGGTGATGTGAAAAGGAGATGGAGTGAGTATTTTGAAGGTTTGTTGAATGTGTTTGATGATAGAGTGGCAGATATAAGGTGTTTTGGTGGAGGTGGTGTGCAAAGTGAGAGGGTTAGGGAAAATGATTTGGTAAATAGAGAAGAGGTAGTAAAAGCTTTACGGAAGATGAAAACCGGCAAGGCAGCAGGATTGGATGGTATTGCAGTGGAATTTATTAAAAAGGGGGTGACTGTAATGTTGACTGGTTGGTAAGGCTATTCAATGTATGTATGACTCATGGTGAGGTGCCTGAGGATTGGCGGAATGCGTGCATAGTGCCATTGTACAAAGGCAAAGGGGATAAGAGTGAGTGCTCAAATTACAGAGGTATAAGTTTGTTGAGTATTCCTGGTAAATTATATGGGAGGGTATTGATTGAGAGGGTGTAGGTATGTACAGAGCATCAGATTGGGGAAGAGAAATATGGTTTCAGAAGTGATAGAGGATGTGTGGATCAGGTGTTTGCTGTGAAGAATGTATGTGAGAAATCCTTAGAAAAACAAATGGATTTGTATGTAGCATTTATGGATCTGGAGAAGGCTTATGATAGAATTGATGGAGATGCTCTGCGGAAGGTTTTAAGAATATATGGTGTGGAAGACAAGTTGTTAGAAGCAGTGAAAAGTTTTTATCGATGATGTAAGGCATGTGTTCGTGTAGGATGAAAGGAAAGTGATTGGTTCTCAGTGAATGTAGGTTTGCCGCAGGGGTGTGTGATGTCTCCATGGTTGTTTAATTTGTTTATGGATGGGGTTGTTAGGGAGGTGAATGAAAGAGTTTTGGAAAGAGGGGCAAGTATGAGGTCTGTTGTGGATAGGAGAGCTTGGGAAGTGAGTCAGTTGTTGTTCGCGGATGATACAGCGCTAGTTACTGCTTCATGTAAGAAGCTGCAGAAGCTGGTGACGGAGTTTGGTAAAGTGTGTGAGAGAAGAAAGTTAAGAGTAAATGTGAATAAGAGCAAGGTTATTGGCTACAGTACGGTTGAAGGTCAAGTCATTTGGGAGGTAAGTTTGAATGGAGAAAATCTAGAGGAAGTAAAGTGTTTTAGATATCTGGGATTGGATCTGGCAGCGGATGGAACTATGGAAGCGGAAGTGAACCATTGGGTGGGGGAGGGGGCGAAAATTCTGGCAGCCTTGAAGAATGTTTGGAAGTCGAGAACATTGTCTCGGAAAGCAAAAATGGGTATGTTTGAAAGAATAGTGTTTCCAACAATGTTGTATGGTTGCGAGGCGTGGGCTATGGATAGAGTTGTGCGCAGGAGGGTGAATGTGCTGGAAATGAGATGTTTGAGGACAATATGTGGTGTGAGATGGTTTGATCGAGTAAGTAATGTAAGTGTAAGAGAGATGTGTGGAAATAAAAAGAGCGCGTTTGAGAGAGCAGAAGAGGGTGTTTTGAAATGGTTTGGTCACATGGAGAGAATGAGTGAGGAAAGATTGACCGAGAGGATATATGTGTCAGAGGTGGAGGGAACGGGGAGAAGTGGGAGACCAAATTGGAGGTGGAAAGATGGAGTGAAAAAGATTTTGAGTGATCGGGGCCTGAACATGCAGGAGGGTGAAAGGCGTGGAAGGAATAGAATGAATTGGAACGATGTGATATACCGGGGTCGACTTGCTGTCAATGGATTGAACCAGGGCATGTGAAGCGTCTGGGGTAAACCATGGAATGTTGTGTCGGGCCTGGATGTGAAAAGGGAGCTGTGGTTTCGGTGCATTATTACATGACAGCTAGAGACTGAGTGTGAATGAATGGGGCCTTTGGTGTCTTTTCATAGCACTACCTCGCACACGTGAGGGGGGAGGGGGTTATTCAAAGTGTGGCGAGGTGGCGATGGAAACAAATAAAGGCGGACAGTATGAATTATGTACGCGTGTATATATGTATATGTCTCTGTGTGTATATATATGTGTACATTGAGATGTATAGGTATGTATATTTGCGTGTTTGGACGTGTATGTATATACATGTGTATGTGGGTGGGTTGGGCCATTCTTTCGTTTCTTTCCTTGCATTACCTCGCTAACGCGGGAGACAGCGACAAAACAAAATAAATAAATTAATAGATATAATATATATATATATATATATATATATATATATATATATATATATATATATATATATATATATATATATATATATATATATATATATATATATATATATATATATATAAATATTTAGTTTGCTTAGTCGCTGTCTCCCGCGTTTGCGAGATAGCGCAAGGAAACAGACAAAAGAAATGGCCCAACCCACCCCAATACAGAATGTATACACACACACGTCCACACACGCAAATATACATACCTATACATCTCAATGTACACATATATATACATACACAGACACATACATATATACCCTTGCACACAATTCACACTGTCTGCCCCCATTCACTCCCATCGCCACCTCGCCTCACATGGAATACCATCCCCCTCCCCCCTCATGTGTGCGAGGTAGCACTAGGAAAGGACATCAAAGGCACCATTTGTTCACACTCAGTCTCTAGCTGTCACGCAATAATGCCCGAAACCACAGCTCCCTTTCCACATCCAGGCCTCACACAGCTTTCCATGGTTTACCCCAGACGCTTCAAATGCCCTGATTCAATCCACTGACAGCACGTCAACCCCGGTATACCATATCGATCCAATTCACTCCATTCCTTGCCATCCTTTCACCCTCCTGCATGTTCAGGCCCCGATCACACAAAAATCTTTTTCACTCCATCTTTCCACCTCCAATTTGGTCTCCCACTTCTCCTCGTTCCCTCCACCTCCGATATATATCCTCTTGGTCAATCTTTCATCACTCATTCTCTCCATGTGCCCAAACCATTTCAAAACACCCTATTCTGCTCTCTCAACGACGCTCTTTTTATTTCCACACATCTCTCTTACCCTTACATTACTTACCCTATCAAACCACCTCACACCACACATTGTCCTCAAACATCTCATTTCAAGCACATCCACCCTCCTGCGCACAACTCTATCCATAGCCCACGCCTCGCAACCATACAACATTGTTGGAGCCACTATTCCTTCAAACATACCCATTTTCGCTTTCCGAGATAATGTTCTCGACTTCCACACATTCTTCAAGGCTCCCAGGATTTTCGCCCCCTCCCCCACCCTATGATTCACTTCCGCTTTCATGGTTCCATCCGCTGCCAGATCAACTCCCATATATGTAAAACACTTTACTTCCTCCAGTTTTTCTCCATTCAACCTTACCTCCCAATTGACTTGACCCTCAACCCTACTGTACCTAATAACGTTGCTCTTATTCACATTTACTCTTAACTTTCTCCTTTCACACACTTTACCAAACGCAGTCACCAGCTTCTGCAGTTTCTCACATGAATCATCCGCCAGCGCTGGATCATCAGTGAACAACAACTGACTCACTTCCCAAGCACTCTCATCGACAACAGACTTCATACTTGCCCCTCTTTCCAAAACTCTTGGATTCACCTCCCTAACAACCTCATACATAAACAAATTAAATAACCATGGAGACATCACACACCCCTGCCGCAAACCTACATTCACTGAGAACCAATCACTTTCCTCAATTCCTACACGTACACATGCTTTACGGAAGATGAAAGCCGGCAAGGCAGCAGGTTTGGATGGTATTGCAGTGGAATTTATTAAAAAAGGGGGTGACTGTATTGTTGACTGGTTGGTAAGGTTATTTAATGTATGTATGACTCATGGTGACGTGCCTGAGGATTGGCGGAATGCGTGCATAGTGCCATTGTACAAAGGCAAAGGGGATAAGAGTGAGTGCTCAAATTACAGAGGTAAAATTTTGTTGAGTATTCCTGGTAAATCATATGAGATGGTATTGATTGAGAGGGTGAAGGCATGTACAGAGCATCAGATTAGGGAAGAGCAGTGTGGTTTCAGAAGTGGTAGAGGATGTGTGGATCAGGTGTTTGGTTTGAAGAATGTATGTGCGAAATACTTAGAAAAGCAAATGGATTTGTATGTAGCATTTATGGATCTGGAGAAGGCATACTATACAGTTGCTCTGTGGAAGGTCTTAAGAATATATGGTGTGGGTGGCAAGTTGTTAGAAGTGAAAAGTTTTTATCGAGGATATATATATATATATATATATATATATATATATATATATATATATATATATATATATATATATATATATATATATATATATATATATATATATATATATATATATATATATATATATATATATATATATATATATATATATATATATATATATATATATATATATATATATATATATATATATATATATATATATATATATATATATATATATATATATATATATATATATATATATATATATATATATATATATATATATATATATATATATATATATATATATATATATATATATATATATATATATATATATATATGTTTGAGGACAATATGTGGTGTGAGGTGGTTTGATCGAGTAAGTAACGTAAGGGTATGAGAGATGTGTGGAAATAAAAAGAGCGTGGTTGAGAGAGCAGAAGAGGGTGTTTTGAAATGGTTCGGGCACATGGAGAGAATGAGTGAGGAAAGATTGACCAAGAGAATATATGTGTCGGAGGTGGAGGGAACGAGGAGAAGAGGGAGACCAAGTTGGAGGTGGAAAGATGGAGTGAAAAAGGTTTTGTGTGATCGGGGCCTGAACATGCAGGAGGGTGAAAGGAGGGCAAGGAAGAGAGTGAATTGGAGCGATGTGGTATACCGGGGTTGACGTGCTGTCAGTGGATTGAATCAAGGCATGTGAAGCGTCTGAGGTAAACCATGGAAAGCTGTGTAGGTATGTATATTTGCGTGTGTGGACGTATGTATATACATGTGTATGGGGGTGGGTTGTGCCATTTCTTTCGTCTGTTTCCTTGCGCTACCTCGCAAACGCGGGAGACAGCGGCAAAAAAAAAATATATATATATATATATATATATATATATATATATATATATATATATATATATATATATATATATATATATATATATATATATTTTTTCTTTTTTTTTTTTTGCTTTGTCGCTGTCTTCCGCGTTTGCGAGGTAGCGCAAGGAAACAGACGAAAGAAATGACCCAACCCACCCCCATACACATGTATATACATAGTCCACACACTCAAATATACATACCTACACAGTTTTCCATGTTTACCCCAGACGCTTCACATGCCTTGATTCAATCCACTGACAGCACGTCAACCCCGGTATACCACATCGCTCCAATTCACTCTCTTCCTTGCCCTCCTTTCACCCTTCTGCATGTTCAGGCCCCGATCACACAAAATCTTTTTCACTCCATCTTTCCACCTCCAATTTGGTCTCCCTCTTCTCCTCGTTCAATTCACCTCCGACACATATATCCTCTTGTTCAATCTTTCCTCACTCATTATCTCCATGTGCCGAAACCATTTCTAAACACCCTCTTCTGCTCTCTCAACCACGCTCTTTTTATTTCCACACATCTCTCTTACCCTTACGTTACTAACTCGATCAAACCACCTCACACCACACATTGTCCTCAAACATCTCATTTCCAGCACATCCATCCTCCTGCGAACAACTCTATCCATAGCCCACGCCTCGCAACCATACAACATTGTTGGAACCACTATTCCTTCAAACATACCCATTTTTGCTTTCCGAGATAATGTTCTCGACTTCCACACATTCTTCAAGGCTCCCAGAATTTTCGCCCCCTCCCCCACCCTATGATCCACTTCCGCTTCCATGGTTCCATCCGCTGCAAGATCCACTCCCAGATATCTAAAACACTTCACTTCCTCCAGTTTTTCTCCATTCAAACTCACCTCCCAATTGACTTGACCCTTAACGCTACTGTACCTAATAACCTAATAACCTAATATATATATATATGTATATATATATATATATATATATATATATATATATATATATATATATATATATATATATATATCTATATATATATATATATATATATATATATATATACATATATATATATATATATATATATATATATATATATATATATATATATATATATATACATATATATATTTTTTTTTTTTTTTCATACTATTTGCCATTTCCCGCGTTAGCGAGGTAGCGTTAAGAACAGAGAACTGGGCCTTAGAGGGAATATCCTCACCTGACCCCATTCTCTGTTGCTTCTTTTGGAAAATTACAAAAAAAAAAAAGAAAGGGGAGGATTTGCAGCCACCCGCTCCCTCCTCTTTTAGTCGCCTTCTACGACACGCAGGGAATACGTGGGAAGTATTCTTTCTCCCCTATCCCCAGGGATATATATATATATATATATATATATATATATATATATATATATATATATATATATATATATATATATATATATATATATATATATATATATATATATATATATATATATATATATATATATATATATATATATATATATATATACATATATATATATATATATATATATATATATATATATATATATATATATATATATATATATATATATATATATATATATATATGTATATGAGGTGCCTGATGATTGGCGGAATGCCTGCATAGTGCCATTGTACAAAGGCAAAGGGGATAAGAGTGAGTGCTCAAATTACAGAGGTATAAGTTTGTTGAGTATTTCTGGTAAATTATATGGGAGGGTATTGATTGAGAGGGTGAAGGCATGTACAGAGCATCAGATTGGGGAAGAGCAGTGTGGTTTCAGAAGTGGTAGAGGATATGTGGATCAGGTGTTTGCTTTCAAGAATGTATGTGAGAAATACTTAGAAAAGCAAATGGATTTGTATGTAGCATTTATGGATCTGGAGAAGGCATATGATAGAGTTGATAGAGATGCTCTGTGGAAGGTATTAAGAATATATGGTGTGGGAGGCAAGTTGTTAGAAGCAGTGAAAAGTTTTTATCGAGGATGTAAGGCATGTGTACATGTAGGAAGAGAGGAAAGTGATTGGTTCTCAGTGAATGTAGGTTTGCGGCAGGGGTGTGTGATTTCTCCATGGTTGTTTAATTTGTTTATGGATGGGGTTGTTAGGGAGGTGAATGCAAGAGTTTTGGAAAGAGGGGCAAGTATGAAATCTGTTGGGGATGAGAGAGCTTGGGAAGTGAGTCAGTTGTTGTTCGCTGATGATACAGCGCTGGTGGCTGATTCATGTGAGAAACTGCAGAAGCTGGTGACTGAGTTTGGTAAAGTGTGTGAAAGAAGAAAGTTAAAAGTAAATGTTAATAAGAGCAAGGTTATTAGGTACGGTCGGGTTGAGGGTCAAGTCAATTGGGAGGTGAGTTTGAATGGAGACAAACTGGAGGAAGTAAAGTGTTTTAGATATGTGGGAGTGGATCTGGCAGCGGATGGAACCATGGAAGCGGAAGTGGATGATAGGGTGGGGCAGGGGGCGAAAATCCTGGCAGCCTTGAAGAATGTGTGGAAGTCGAGAACATTATCTCGGAAAGCAAAAATGGGTATGTTTGAAGGAATAGTGGTTCCAACAATGTTGTATGGTTGCGAGGCGTGGGCTATGGATAGAGTTGTGCGCAGGAGGATGGATGTGCTGGAAGTGAGATGTCTGAGGACAATGTGTGGTGTGAGGTAGTTTGATCGATTGTGTGGACGTATGCATATACATGTGTATGGGGGTGGGTTGGGACATTTATTTCGTCTGTTTCCTTGCGCTACTTCGCAAACGCGGGAGACAGCGACAAAGCAAAAAAAAAGGAAAAAAAAAAAAAAAAAAAATATATATATATATATATATATATATATATATATATATATATATATATATATATGTGTGGTGTGAGGTGGTTTGATCGAGTAAGTAACGTAAGGGTAAGAGAGATGTGTGGAAATAAAAAGAGCGTGGTTGAGAGAGCAGAAGAGGGTGTTTTGAAATGGTTTGGGCACATGGAGAGAATGAGTGAGGAAAGATTGACCAAGAGGATATATGTGTCGGAGGTGGAGGGAACGAGGAGAAGAGGGAGACCAAATTGGAGGTGGAAAGATGGAGTGAAAAGGATTTTGTGTGATCGGGGCCTGAACATGCAGGAGGGTGAAAGGAGGGCAAGGAATAGAGTGAATTGGAGCGATGTGGTATACAGGGGTTGACGTGCTGTCAGTGGATTGAATCAAGGCATGTGAAGCGTCCGGGGTAAACCAAGGAAAGCTGTGTAGGTATGTATATTTGCGTGTGTGGACGTGTGTATGTACATGTGTATGGGGGGGGTTGGGCCATTTCTTTCGTCTGTTTCCTTGCGCTACCTCGCAAACGCGGGAGACAGCGACAAAGTATAAAAAAAAAAAAAAAAAATATATATATATATATATATAGATATATATATATATATATATATATATATATATATATATATATATATATATATATATATACATATATATATATATATATATATATATATATATATATATATATATATATATATATATATATATATATATATATATATATATTCCATTCCTCCCCCTCCCCTTACATCCTTTGTTCTCACTTTTTTCCATTCTGTACTCAGTCTCTCCTCGTACTTCCTCACACAAGTCTCCTTCACAAGCTCTCTTACTCTCACCACTCTCTTCACCCCAACATTCTCTCTTTCTTTCTGAAAACCTCTACAAATCTTCCCCTTCGACTCCACAAGATAATGATCAGACATCCCTCCAGTTGCACCTCTCAGCACATTAACATCCAAAAGCCTCTCTTTCGCGCGCCTATCAATTAACACGTAATCCAATAACGCTCTCTGGCCATCTCTCCTACTTACATACGTATACTTATGTATATGTCTCTTTTTAACCCAGGTGTTCCCAATCACCAGTCCTTTTTCAGCACATCAATCTACAAACTCTTCACCATTTCCATTTATAAAACTGAACACCCCATTTATACCAAGTATTCCCTCAACTGCCACATTACTCATCTTTGCATTCAAATCACCCATCACAATAACCCGGTCTCGTGCATGAAAACTACTAACACACTCTTTCAGCTGCTCCCAAAACACTTGCCTCCAATGATCTTTCTTCTCATGCCCAGGTGCATATGATCCAATAATCACCCATCTCTCTCTCCATCAACTTTCAGTTTTACCCAAATCAATCTAGAGTTTACTTTCTTACACTCTATCACATACTCCCACCACTCCTGTTTGAGGAATAGTGCTACTCCTTCCCTTAGTCTCGTCCTCTCACTAACCCCTGACTTTACTCCCAAGACATTCCCAAACCACTCTTCCCCTTTACCCTTGAGCTTCGTTTCACTCAGAGCCAAAACATCCAGGTTCCTTTCTTCAAATATACTACCTATCTCTCCTTTTTTCTCATCTTGGTTACATCCACACACATTTAGACACCCCAATCTGAGCCTTCGAGGAGGATGAGCACTCCCCGCGTGACTCCTTCTCCTGTTTCCCCTTTTAGAAAGTTAAAATACAAGGATGGGAGGGTTTCTAGCCCCCCGCTCCCGTCTCTTTTAGTCGCCTTCTACGACACGTGAGGAATGCATGGGAAGTATTCTTTTTCCCCTATCCCCAGTCATAGACCGAGTTTGTTTGAGGAAGCTGAAGAAGGTTTGTTAAATTGTTTTGGACATGTGGGTTGGATGAGTAAAGAAACAATCGCTAAGACAGTACTGTGTGTGAAGTGAAAAGTACAATGAAAAAGTAAATGAAGTTTTGATTGACCGAGGACAAGTTATCAAAGAGGCTGAGAGACGTACATGGTATAGTGTGAATTTCGAGTGATGTAGTACACAAGGGACGCTCTGCAGTCAGTGGGCTGAACCAGGACATATGAAGAGTTCAGGGAAGACCTCGGAAGCTCTTTGGGGCTTGGATATAGATACGGGGTATCAACTTTAGTGCACTATGTATATGATAGCTGGAGAGTGGATGGGAGCAAATGAGGCCGCAGCTCGTTCTTGACGCTACTTCATTAAAGCAGGAAGTGGCAAAGCATTATGAAAAAACATGTATTGTCAATTGTGTTATAAGTTACTGACAGAAGTTAAGATATATATCGCAAAGCGACTCTGGTTTTTAGGAGTAAACATGGAAAACGATAATGGAAATTGAATTTACAATCTTTTTGTGCCCGTGAAAACCACTGGGAGAAAAACAAAAATCAAAAATAAGACAAAAACGGAAACCAAATATGCATAAGTCTTTAACAGGACGTGTTTGAAATCATAACTTTATCTACATGAACACACATAGACATACGTGTGTACACATAAAACATCTGGTGTGTATATATGGAAAAAGGTGACAGCAAAGGACGTAAGGGAAGTGGGGGAGAAATAGGATGTATTTAGGGAAGAAGTGATGGTTTGCTCAAAATATGCTTGTGGCATGAGAAGCATGGGAAATTGGCAGATTAGAAAGGGTATTGAGTGGTGGGATGAAGAGGTAAGATTATTGGTGAAAGAGAAGAGAGAGGCATTTGGATGATTTTTGCTGGGAAATGGTGCAAATGACTGAGAGAAGTATAAAAGAAAGAGGCAGTATGTCAAGAGAAAGGTGCAAGAGGTGAAAAAGAAGGCAAATGAGAGTTAGGGTGAAAGAGTATCGCTAAACATAAGAGAGAATGAAAATATATGTTAGAAGAAGATCAATAAAGTGCGTAAGACAAGAGAACAGATAGGAACATCGGTGAAGGGGGCAAATGGGGAGGCTATATCAACCAGTGGTGATGTGAGAAGGAGATGGAGTGAGTATTTTGAAGGTTTATTGAATGTGTTAGATGATAGAGTGGCACATATAGGGTGTTTGGGTCGAGGTAGTTTGCATAGTGAGAGGGTTACGAAGAAGGATTTGGTAAACAAAAAAGAGGTAGTGACAGCTTTGCGGAAGATAAAAGCTGGCAAGGCGGCGGGTTCGGATGGTATTCCAGTGAAATTTGTTAAAAACTGTGTTGTTGACTAGTTAGTAGGGATATTTAATGCATGTATGGCTCATGATGACGTGCCGGAGGATTGGAAATGCATACATAATGGCATCGTACAAAGTGAAAGGGGATCCAGGCGAGTGTTCAAATTACAGACGCATAGGTTTGTAGCATATTCCTGGGAAATTATATGGGAGGTTATTGACCGAGAGGGTGAAGGTATGTACAGAGCATAAGATTGGAGAAGAGAAGTGTGGTTTCAGAAGTGGTAGAAGATGTGTGGATTTGGGGTTTGCTTTCAAGTATCTGAGAAATACTTAGAAAAACAAATGGATTTCTATGTAGAACTTATGGATTTGGAGAAGGCATATGATAAAGTTCACAGAGATGCTCTGTCGAAGGTAGTAAGAATATATGATACAGGAGGCAAGTTGCTAGAAGCAGTGAAAAGATTTTATCGAGGAAGTAAGGCATGTGTACGAGTAGGAAGAGAGGAAAGTGATTAGTTTTCAGTGAATGTTAGTTAATGGCAGGGGTGCGTGATGTCTCCATGGTTGTTTAATTTGTTTATAGATGGGGTTGCTAGTGAGGTGAATGCAAGAGTTTTGGAGAGACGGGCAATTATGCAATCGGTTGTGGATGAGAAGGCTTGGGAAGTAAGTCAGCTGTTATTCGCTGATGACACAACGCTGGTGGCTGATTCGGGTGAGAAACTGCAGGGGACGGTGACTGAGTTTGGTAAAGAGAGTGAAAGAAGAAAGCTGAGAGTTATCTAAATAAGAACAAGGTTATTAGGTATAGTAGGGTCGAGGGACAAGTCAATTGGGAGCTAAGTTTGAATGGAGAAAAACTGGAGGAAGTGAAGTGTTTTAGATATCTGGGAGGGTATTTGGCAGCAGATGGAACCATGGAAGTGCAAGTGAGTCACAGGGTGGGAGAAGGGGCGAAGGTTCTGTGAAAGGTGAGAATATTATTTTGGAAAGCAAGAAAGGGTATGTTTGAAGGAATGGTAGTTCCAGCAATGTTATATGGTTGCAAGGCGTAAGCTATAAAGGTGTGCTGGGGGAGGGTGGATGTATTAGAAATGAGATGTTTGAAGACAATATGTAGTGTGAGAAAGTTTTATCGAAGTAATGAAAAGGTAAGAGAGATGTGTGGTAATGAAAAGAGTGTGGTTGAGAGAGCAGAAGAGGGTGTTTTGAAATGTTTTCGGTGTATTATACATGAAAGCTAGAGACTGAGTGTGTAAGAATAAGGCCTTTGTTGCCTTTTCCAGGGGTTACCTCGTGCGCATGCGGGGGGAGGGAGTTGTCATTTCACGAGAGGCGAAGTGGCGATTGGAATGAATAAAGGCAGCAAGTATGAATTATGTACATGTGTGTATATGTATATGGATGTGTATGTATATATAGGTATATGGATGTATAGTTATGTATATGTGCGGGTGTGGACGTGTATGTATATACCTATGTATGTGGGTGGGTTGGGCCATTCTATCATCTGTTTCCTTGCACTACCTCGCAAGTGCAGAAGACAGCGACAGAGTATAATAAAAAAGAAAGAAAAAGAATGTATATATATATATATATATATATATATATATATATATATATATATATATATATATATATATATATATATATATATATATATATACATACGTATACATATATACATACGTATACATATATGTATATATATATATATATATATATATATATATATATATATATATATATATATATATATATATATATATATATATATATATATATATATATATATATATATATATTTTATTTATTTATTTTGCTTTGTCGCTGTCTCCCGCTTTAGCGAGGGACGCAAGGAAACAGACGAAAGAATGGCCCAACCCACTCACATAAACATGTATATACATACACGTCCACACACGCAAATATAAATACCTATACATCTCATAGTACACATATATATACACACACACACACTTATACATATATACACACATGTACATAATTCATACTGTCTGCCTTTATTTATTCCCATCGCCACCTCGCCACACATGGAATAACAACCCCCTCCCCAGCATGTGCGCGAGGTAGCGCTAGGAAAAGACAACAAAGGCCATATTTGTTCACACTCAGTCTTTAGCTGTCATGTATGCACCAAAACCACAGCTCCCTTTCCACATCCAGGCCCCAAAAAAATTTCCATGGTTTACCCCAGACCCTTCATATGCCCTGGTTCAATCAACTGACAGCGCGTCGAACCCGGTACACCACATCGTTCCAATTCGCTCTATTTCTTGCAAGCATTTCACCCTCTTGCATGTTTAGGCCCCGATCACTCAAAATTTTTTCACTCCATCTTTCCACCTCCAATTTGGTCTCCCACTTCTCGTTCCCTCCACCTCTGACACATATATCCTCTTTGTCAATCTTTCCTCATTCATTCTCTATATGTAACCAAACATCTAAAAACACCCTCTTCTGCTCTCCCAACCACACTCTTTCTATTTCCACATATCTCTCTTACCCTTTCATTACTTACTCGGTCAAACCACATCTCATTTCCAGCACATCCACCCACCTCCGCACAACTCTATCTATAGCCCACGCCTCGCAACCCCATAACATTGTTGGAACAATTAATTATTCAAACATACCCTTTTTTGCTTTCCAAATTTACTTTCTCGACTTCCTAACATTTTTCAACGCTCCCAGAACTTTCGCCCCCTCCCCCACCCTATAATTCACTTCCACCTCCATGGTTCCATCCGGTGTCAAATCCACTCCCAGATAGTTAAAGCACTTCACTTCTTCCAGCTTTTCTCCAATCAAACTTACCTCCGAAATGACTTGTCCTGCAAACCTACTGTACCTAATAACCTTGCTCTTATTCACATTTACTCTCAGCTTTTTTCTTTCACACACTTTACCAAACTCAGTCATCAGCTTCTGCAGTTTCTCATCCGAATGAATCACCAGCGCTGTACTATCAGCGAACAACAACTGACTCACTTTCCAAGCTCTCTCATCTACAACAGACTACATACTTGCCCCTCTTTGAAAACTCTTGCATTCACCTCCCTAACAACCCCATCCATAAACAAATTAAACAACCATTGTGATATCACACACCCTTGCCACAAACCAACTTTAGCTGAGAACCAATCACTTTTCTCTCTTCCTACATGTACACATGCCTTACATCCTCTATCAGCTCTCTCATATGCCTTCTCCAGATCCATAAATGCTACATACAAGTCCACTTGCTTTTCAAAGAATTTCTCACAAACATATTTCAAAGCAAACACCTTATCCACACATCCTCTACCACTTCTGAAACCACACTGCTCTTCCCCAGTCTGATGCTATGTACAAGCCTTCACCCTCTCAATCAATTCCCTCCCATATAATTTCCCAGGGATACTCATCAAACTTTTACGTCTGTAATTTGAGCACTCACTTTTATCCCCATTTCCTTTGTATAATGGCACAATGCAAGCAATCCTCACCCACCTCAATATGATTCATGTATTTATTCATTTTGCTTTGTCGCTGTCTCCCGCGTTAGCAAGGTAGCGCAAGGAAACAGACGAAAGAATGGCCCAACCCGCCCACATACACATGTATATACATACACGTCCAAACACGCAAATATACATACCTATACATCGCAATGTACACATATATATACACACACAGACATATACATATATACACATGTACATACTTCATACTGTCTGCCTTTATTTGTTCCCATCGCCACCCCGCCACACATGGAATAACAACCCCCTTCCCCCTCATATGTGCGAGGTAGCGCTAGGAAAAGACACCAAAGGCCCCATTCGTTCACACTCAGTCTCTAGCTGTCATGTAATAATGCACCGAAACCACAGCTCCCTTTCCACATCCAGGCCCCACAAAACTTTCCATGGTTTACCCCAGACGCTTCACATGCCCTGGTTCAATCCATTGACTGCACGTCGACCCCGGTATACCACATCGTTCCAATTCACTCTATTCCTTGCACGCCTTTCACCCTTCTGCATATTCAGTCCCCGATCACTCAAAATCTTTTTCACTCCATCTTTCCACCTAAAATTTGGTCTCCCACTTCTCCTCGTTCCCTCCACCTCTGACATATATATCCTCTTGGTCAATCTTTCCTCACTCATTCTCTCCATGTGCCCAAACCATTTCAAAACAACCTCTTCTACTCTCTCAACCACGCTCTTTTTATTTCCACACATCTCTCTTACCCTTACATTACTTACTCCATCAAACCACCTCACACCACATATTGTCCTCAAACATCTCATTTCCAGCACATTCATCCTCCTGTGCACAACTCTATCCATAGCCCACGCCTCGCAACCATACAACATTGTTGGAACCATTATTCTTTCAAACATACCCATTTTTGCTTTCCGAGATAATGTTTTCGACTTCCAAACATTCTTCAATGTTCCTAGAATCTTTGCCCCCTCCCCCACTCTATGATTCACTTCAGCTTTCATGGTTCCATCCGCTGCCAGATCCACTCCCAGATATCTAAAACACTTTACTTCCTCCAGTTTTTCTCCATTCAAATTTACCTCCCAATTGACTTGACTCTCAACCCTACTGTACCTAATAACCTTGCTCTTATTCACATTTACTCTTAACTTTCTTCTTTCACACACTTTACCAAACTCAGTCACCAGCTTCTGCAGTTTCTTACATGAATCAGCCACCAACGCGGTATCATCAGCGAACAACAACTGACTCACTTCCCAAGCTCTCTCATCCACAACAGACTGCATACTTGCCCCTCTTTCCAATACTCTTGCATTCACCTCCCTAACAACTCCATCCATAAACAAATTAAACAACCATGGAGACATCACACACCCCTGCCGCAAACCTACATTCAGTGAGAACCAATCACTTTCCCCTCTTCCTACACGTACACATGCCTTACATCCTCGATAAAAACTTTTCACTGCTTCTAACAACTTGCCTCCCACACCATATATTCTTAAAACCTTCCACAGAGCATCTCTGTCAACTCTATCATATGCCTTCTCCAGATCCATAAATGCTACATACAAATCCATTTGTTTTTCTAAGTATTTCTCACATAAATTCTTCAAAGCAAACACCTGATCCTCTATAAAGCAAGCACCTGATCCTCTGTAATACCTCGGTAATTTGAGCACTCACTCTTATCCCCTTTGCCTTTGTACAATGTATGATTCATACATATATTGAATAACCTTACCAACCAGTCAACAACACAGTAACCTCTTTTTTAATGAATTTGAATGCAGTATCATCCAAACCCGCTGCGTTGCCGGCTTTCGGCTTCCGTAAAGCTTTTACTACCTCTTCTCTGTTTACCAAATCGTTCTACCTAACCCTCTCACTTTGTACACCACCTCGACCAAATCACCCCACATCTGCCACTCTATCATCAATCACATTCAACAAACCTTTAAAATACCCACTCCACCTCCTTGTCACATCACCACTACTTGTTACCACCTCCCCATTAGCCACCTTCAATGATGTTCACATTTGTTCCCTTGTCTTACGCACTTCCAAAACATCTTTTTATTTCCCTAAGATTTAATGATACTCTCGTACCCCAACTCTCATATGCACTCTTTTTCGCCTCTTGCACCTTTCTTTTGACCTCCTGCCTCTTTCTTCTATACATCTCCCAGTCATTTGAATTATTTCCCTGCAAAAACCGTCCATATGCCTCTCTCTTCTCTTTCACTAATAATCTTACATCTTCATCCCACCACTCACTACCCTTTCTAATCTGCCCATTTTCCCACGCTTCTTATGCCAAAAGCATCTTTTGCACAACCCATCACTGCTTTCCTAAATACTTCCCATTCCTCCGCAACTCCCCTTACGTCCTTTGTTCTCACCATTTTTCATTCTGTATTCAGTCTCTCCTGGTGCTTCCTCACACATGTCTCTTTCCCAAGCTCACTTACTCTCACCACTCTCTTCACCCCAACATTCTCTCTTCTTTTCTGAAAACCTCTACAAATCTTCACCTTCACCACTACAAGATAGTGGTCAGACATCCCTCCAGTTGCACCTCTCAGCACAGTAACATCCAAAAGCTTCTCTCTCCAAGGGTATCAATTAACACAAATCCAATAGCGTACTCTGATCATGTCTCCTACTTACTTATATTTATGTATATTATCTCTTTTTGAACCAGGTATTCCCAATCGCCAGTCCTTTTTCAGCACATAATTCTTCAAGTTCTTCGCCAGCTGCATTTACAACACTGAACACCCCATGTACAACAATTATTCACTCAACTACCATATTACTCACCTTTGCATTGAAATCACCAGTCACTATAACCCGGTCTCCTGCATCAAAACTTCTGACATGCTCACTCAGCTGTTCCCAAAACCCTTGCCTCTCATGATCTCCCTTCTCTGTCCAGGTGCATGTGCACCAATAATCACCCATCTCTCTCCATCCACTTTCATCCTCGAAGGCTCAGATAGGGGTGTCTAAATATGTGTTGATGTAAGCAAGATGAGAAAATTGGAGAGATAGGTAGCATGTTTGAGGAAACGAACTTGGATGTTTTAGCTATGATTGAAACGAAGCTCAAGGGTAAAGGGGATGAGTGGTTTGGGAATGTCTTGTGAGTAAAGTCAGGGGTTAGTGAGAGGACAAGAGCAAGGGAAGAAGTACCACTGCACTTGAAACAGGAGTGGTGAGAGTATGTGATAGAGTGTAAGAAAGTAAACTCTAGATTTATATTGGTAAAACTGAAAGGGGAGGGAGAGAGATGGGTGATTATTGATGCATATGCACCAGGGCATGAGAAGGAAGATATGAGAGATGACCAGACAGCGTTATTGGATTACGTGTTAATTGACATGCTCGCGAAAGAGAGACTTTTGGATGTTAATGTGCTGACAGGTGCAACTGGAGGGATGTCTGATCATTTTCTTGTGGAGGCAAAGGTGAAGATTTGTAGAGGTTTTCAGAAAAGAAGACAGAATGTTGGGTTGGAGAGAGTAGTGAGAGTTAGTGAGCTTGGGAAGGAGACTTGTGTGAGGAAGTACCTGGAGAGGTTGAGTACAGAATGGAAAACAGTGGGAAAAAAAGGACGTAAGGGGAGTGGGGGAGGAATGGCATGCATTTAGGAAGCAGCGGTGGCTTGCGCAAAAGATTCTTCTGACCTGAGAAGCGTGGTAGGTGGGCAGTTAGAAAGGGGAGTGAGTGGTGGGAGGAAGAATTAAGATTATTAGTGAAAGAGAGAGAGAGGCATTTGGACGATTTTTGCAGGAAAATAATGCAAATGAGTGGGAGATGTATAAATGAAAGAGGCATGAGGTCAAGAGAAAGGTGTAAGAGGTGAAAAAGAGGGCATATGAGAGTTGGGGTGAGAGAGTATCATTAAATTTTACGGAGAATATAAAGATGTTTTTGTAAAAGGTAAATATAATGGGTAAAACAAGGGAACAAATGGGAACATCAGTGATGGGGGCTAATGGGGAGGTGATAACAAGTAGTGGTGACGTGAGAAGGAGATGGAGTGAGTATTTTGAAAGTTTGTTGAATGTGTTTGATGATATAGTGGCAGATATTCGGTGTTTTGGTTGAGTTGGAGTGGAAATTGAGACGGTTAGGGAGAATGATTTGGTAAACAGAGAAGAGGTAGTAAAAGCTTTGCGGAAGATAAAAGCCAGCAAGGAAGCGGGATTGGATGGTATTGCAGTCGAATTTATTAAAAAAGTCGGTGACTGTATTGTTGCCTGGTTGGTAACGTTATTTAGTGTATGTATGACTCTGGTGAGATGCCTGAGGATTGGCGGAATGCTTGCATGTGTGCGTATAGGAAGAGAGGGAAGTGATTGGGTTTCAGTGAATATTGGTTTGCGGCAGGGGTGCGTGATGTCTCCATGGTTCTTTAATTTGTTTATGGATGGGTTTGATAGGGAGGTGAATGCAAGAGTTTTGGAAAGACGGGCAAGTATGCAGTCTGTTGTGGATGAGAGAGCTTGGGAAGTGAGTCAGTTGTTGTTCGCTGATGATGCAGCGCTGGTGGCTGATTCGGGTGAGAAACTACAGAAGCTGGTGTCTGAGTTTGGTAAAGTGTGTGAAAGAAGATAGCTAAGAGTAAATGTGAATGAGAGCAAGGTTATTAGGTACAATAGGGTTGCGAGACAAGTCATTTGGGAGGTACGATTGAATGGAGAAAAACTGGAGGAAGTGAAATGTTTTAGATATCAGGGAGTGGATTTGGCAGCGGATGGAACTATGGAATCGGAAGTGAATCATAGGGTGTGGGAGGGGGCGTGGGCTATGGATAGAGTTGTGCGCAGGAGGATGGATGTGCTGGAAATGAGATGTTTGAGGACAATGTGTGGTGTGAGGTGGTTTGATCGAGTGAGTAACGTAAGGGTAAGAGAGATGTGTGGAAATAAAAAGAGCGTGGTTGAGAGAGCAGAAGAGGGTGTTTTGAAGTGGTTTGGGCACATGGAGAGAATGAGTGAGGAAAGATTGACCAAGAGGATATATGTGTCGGAGGTGGAGGGAACGAGGAGAAGAGGGAGACCAAATTGGAGGTGGAAAGATGGAGTGAAAAAGATTTTGTGTGATGGGGCCTGAACATGCAGGAGGGTGAAAGGAGGGCAAGGAATAGAGTGAATTGGAGCGATGTGGTATACCGGGGTTGACGTGCTGTCAGTGGATTGAATCAGGGCATGTGAAGCGTCTGGGGTAAACCATGGAAAGCTGTGTAGGTATGTATATTTGCGTGTGTGGACGTATGTATATACATGTGTATGGGGGGGTTGGGCCATTTCTTTCGTCTGTTTCCTTGCGTTACCTCGCAAACGCGGGAGACAGCGACAAAGTATAATAAAAAAAATAAAATATAATATATATATATATATATATATATATATATATATATATATATATATATATATATATATATATGTATATATATATATATATATATATATATATATATATATATATATATATATATATATATATATATATATATATATATATATATATATATATATATATATATATATATGTATATGTATATATATATATATATATATATATATATATATATATATATATATATATATATATATATATATATATATATATATATATATATATATATTCCTTTTCCCTGGGGATAGGGGATTAAGAATACTTCCCACGTATTCCCTGCGTGTCGTAGAAGGCGACTAAAAGGGGAGGGAGCGGGGGGCTGGAAATCCTCCCCTCTCGTTTTTTTTTTAATTTTCTAAAAGAAGGAACAGAGGGGGCCAGGTGAGGATATTCCAAAAAAGGCCCAGTCCTCTGTTCCTAACGCTACCTCGCTAACGCGGGAAATGGCGAATAGTTTGAAAGAAAGAAAGATATATTCCTATGAGTCCACGGGGAAAATGAACATAAAAAGTTCCCAAGTGCACTTTCGTGTAATAATCACATCATCAGGGAAGACACAAGAGAGAAATATAACACTCAGTTGATATACATCGAGGAGACGAAGCTAGGACGCCATTTGGTAAACATGTGATTGTCCAAAACATACAACGAGCGTTCATAAACTTATCATTTTTCAAATCTTATCAACAATAAAGTTATCTATATTGTATAGACCATCCCTAATATTAAGATTATAATTCTTTGTGTATTCAATAATAGAAGATTCAATGATATTTCTCTTGGTAATAGAGTTAGAATTAATAACTGAGATGGCGTTACTCCAGTCAATACACTGATCATAGTTTTTAACATGATTAAACAAGGCATTAGATTCTTATTCCGTTCTTATACTATATTCATGTTGCTTACGTCTAACAGAAAGATCCTTACCAGTCTGACCAACATAGAATTTATCGCAGTTTCCACAAGGCACTTTACAGATGCAACCAAGAGAATTTTCTGGTGAATTTCTGAATAAGATATTGTTTATACTATTATTGTTGCTAATGGCAACATTTACATTAAAGGATTTAAGCAACATGGGAAGCAAAGTGAAATTATTATTAAAAGGGAGAACTAAAAGATTCTTGGTGTCAATGGGAGGTTTTGGATTTCTTTGCTAACTTAAGTGATTTATCAATGAAAGATCTATGGCACTTTAACTTAGATGCAATAGAATATATCTGCTCAAATTCATCATCAATAAACTCTGGACTGCAAATACGTAATGCCCTAAGGAACATAGGTTGAAATGATGATTATTTAACTCTGTCAATGTTGAGATGAGTAATAATGGATATATGAGCATACATTGGTGGGTTTTCTGTATATGCTAAACTTAAACTTGTTTCCTTGTCTATGGATCATGCAATCTAATATTGGTAGTATACCATTATTTTCATTTTCTACAGTAAATTTGATGGAAGGTACTAAATTGTTAAGTAATGGGAGAAATGTTTGTAAATTTTCATTTGTTGGCCAAACACAAAGAACATCATCTACATACCTAAACCAAATTGCATTAGAAGGTACGATATCCTTTAGTAATTTTGTTTTAAAAAATTCCATATAAAGATTACTTAGTACAGGTGAAAGAGAGTTACCCATTGCCATACCAATTTTTTGGGCATAATAATCTCCATTAAATTGAAATACACATGCCTTCACCCTCTCAATCAATACATTCCCATATAATTTCCCAGGAATACTTAACAAACGTATACATTTGTAATTTGAGCCCTCACTTTTATCCCATTTGCCTTTGTACAATGGCACTATGCAAGCCTATATATATATATATATATATATATATATATATATATATATATATATATATATATATATATATATATATATATATATATATATATATAATATATATATATATATATATATATATATATATCCCTGGGGATAGGGGAGAAAGAATACTTCCCACGTATTCCCTGCGTGTCGTAGAAGGCGACTAAAAGGGGAGGGAGCGGGGGGCTGGAAATCCTCCCCTCTCTTTTTTTTTTTTTTTCTTTTTCCAAAAGAAGGGACAGAGAAGGGGGCCAGGTGAGGATATTCCCTTAAAGGCCCAGTCCTCTGTTCTTAACGCTACCTCGCTAATGCGGGAAATAGCGAATAGTTTGAAAAAAAAAAAATATATATATATATATATATATATATATATATATATATATATATATATATATATATATATATATATATATATATATATATATATATATATATACATATATATATATATATATATATATATATATGTATATTTTTTTTTTTTTTTTTTTTTGCTTTGTCGCTGTCTCCCGCGTTTGCGAGGTAGCGCAAGGAAACAGACGAAAGAAATGGCCCAACCCACCCCCATACACATGCCTTGATTCAATCCACTGACAGCACGTCAACCCCGGTATACCACATCGATCCAATTCACTCTATTCTTTGCCCTCCTTTCACCCTCCTGCAGGTTCAGGCCCCGATCACACAAAATCTTTTCCACTCCATCTTTCCACCTCGAATTTGGTCTCCCTCTTCTCCTCGTTCCTCCACCTCCGACACATATATCCTCTTGGTCAATCTTTCCTCACTCATTCTCTCCATGTGCCCAAACCATTTCAAAACACCCTCTTCTGCTCTCTCAACCACGCTCTTTTTATTTCCACACATCTCTCTTACCCTTACGTTACTTACTCGATCAAACCACGTCACACCACACATTGTCCTCAAACATCTCATTTCCAGCACATCCATCCTCCTGCGCACAACTCTATCCATAGTCCACGCCTCGCAACCATACAACATTGTTGGAACCACTATTCCTTGACTGGTTGGTAAGGCAATTTAATGTATGTATGACTCATGGTGAGGTGCATGAGGATTGGCGGAATGCGTGCATAGTGCCATTGTATAAAGGCAAAGGGGATAAGAGTGAGTGCTCAAATTACAGAGGTATAAGTTTGTTGAGTATTCCTGGCAAATTATATGGGAGGGT
>NC_092226.1:49678354-49696379 GCF_036320965.1 Panulirus ornatus
AAAAATCTTTCACTTTTTTATAGCAACATTTTTCCTAACACATATGTTTCTTAAGACTTTCCAAAGGCTTCTCTATCAACCTACATATGTTTTCTGTAAAACAATTAATGCATAAACAAATCTATTTCTCCAAGTATTTCTTACAACATTTTTTTAAAGCAAACACTTGATCCCATAAAACACCACACCTATAAACCACACGTTTTTTTTCTCAGTCTGATTTTTTCGCACATGACTTCAAAATTTTAAAGCACTACCTCTCATACAACTTACCAGTACCTCAACAAACTATACTTTATTAGCAAAAACATACCTTTTTTTTTTCTTTTTTGCTCATACAGGGGCACCCATACATCCAACCACCTCACCATATTCATAAATAAAATAAAAAGCCTACTACCAAATCACAACACAGTCACACCCTTCTTAAAAATTTCAATTGCAATACCAGCCCTCCAGCCCCCTTTTTCCCACATTCGCCCTTACGAAGGCTTTCACCACCTATCTGTCCTCCCCAAAACCCCTTTCCCGTGAATCTCATCTCAAAATCCCCCCCCCATCTAAACAACCTACATCCGCCACTCTATCATCACACAAGTCAAAAACCCTTCAAAATACCCCACCCATCTCCTTACTTACTACGTCGTTACCCTTCATTATTTACACCTTTTCCCTGATGTCCCCATTTGTTCCCCTGTTTTCGCATATTAGTAACCTTTTTTCCAAAGCTTCTTATTCTCCCAAATTTATGATGCCCACCACCCCAAATTTTACATTTGCCATCGTTTTCAACCCATGCACAATCATCATTACTTCTTGTCATTTTCCTCTTATACATAAAATCTTATGCACTCCCCTCCATGAAGTACCCCCAATCCCTTTTAATGTATTTCACGGCAACTTACCCCTTTCATCACTCACCCCATCAATTTTAAATTTTCGTCCTCCTCCAACCTTCTGCTGCCACAAACATCTCTCGCCACCCACCATGTTTACATTTAACATATTCCTCTTTTCTTCATACACCAGCTTTTTTTTACTCTGATCTTCTCATGCTACATGCAATTTTTTTGCAGTATATATATATATATAAATATATTATATATAATATAATAATACTTATTTTTTTTTATTTATTTTAAACTTTGCCCGCATCTCCTCGCTTTGGGCGAGGTAGCGCAAGGCCCAACCCACTCAGTTTAAACATGTATATGCATACACGTCCACACACGCACAAAACATTTCAACGTATACAAATCTATACATACACGAGATATACATAAAACACATTACATAATCAAAATTGCTGCCTTTATTCATTCTGGGTCGCTATCCGCCCACATAAAATGGCAACCCCATCTCCCCGCTTTGCCGCGATAGCGCTAGGAAGCAACAAAGCCATATTCGTCACATTCAAGCCTCTATTTTCTCATGTAATGCAGAAACCCCCACAGCTTCCTTTCCAAAACCACCCCCACAAAACTTTTAATGTTTACCCCAGACGCTTCACATGTCCTGATAAAATCCATTGACAGGACATCGACCCCGGTATACCATATCTTTCCCCAATTCACTCTTTTTTCCTTGCCGCCTTCACCCTCCTGTATGTTCATATGCCCCAAATCGCTCAAAAACTTTTTTCACTCAACCCTTTCCACCTACAATTTGGTCTCCCACTTCTTGTTCCCTCCACCTCTGACACATATATCCTCCTTGAAATCTTTCCTCACTCATTCTCTCCATGTGACCAAACCATTTCAAAACACCCTCTTTTGCTCTCTAACCACCCCCTTTTTATTACAAACATCTCCTCTACCCTTTAATTACTTACTCGATCAAACCACCCACACCGCATATTGTCCCCCAACCATTAATTCCAACACTCCAACCCCCCTCCACACAACTCTATCGGTAGCCCACGCCTCGCAAACCATATAACATTTGTTGGGAACTTACTGTTCCTTTCAAACATACCCATTTTTTGCTTCTGAGTTAATGTTCTCGCCTTCCACGCATTATCAACACTCCCCAGAAGACTCGACCCTTCCCCATTCTGTGCCTCACTTCCGCTTAAATGGTTCCATCCTTGCCGAATACACCCCCACAGATATCTAAAACACTCCACTTCCTCAAACTTTTCTCAATTCAAACTTACCTCCCAGCTGACTTGTCCCATAACCCGACATACATAATAACCTTGCTCTTATTCACATTAATTCCACAGTTTTCTTCTTTTCATTCACTTTACCAAACTGATCAGCAGTTTCCCACAGTTTTCTCTACACAATCAGCAGCGAACAACAACTGACTCACTTCAACCAAGCTCTCTCTTTCCCAACATAACTGCATACTACCCCTCTCTCCAAAAATCTGCATTCACCTCCCAAACAACCCCATCCATAAACAAATTAAACAACCAAGGAGACATCACACACCCTGTTGCAAAAAACCCTCCCTTCCTGAGAACCAAACACTTCCTCTCTTCCTACCGGACACATGCTTTCAACCTCGATAAACATTTTTTACTACTTCTAAACCCAACTTTCCTCCCATACCCCAATTCTTTAAAACCTTCCCTAGACATCCTATCAACTCTAACATAGGCTTTCTCCAGATCCATAAATGCAAAATACAAATCCATTTGCTTTTCTAAGTAATTTCTCACAACATGTCTTCAAAGCAAACACTGAACCACACATTTTCCTTTACCACTTTTGAAACCAAACTGCCCTCCCCAATCTGATGCTCTGTACATGCATTCACCCTCTCAAAACAAAACCCTCCCCATTATTTTCTCAGGAATACTCAACAGACCTTAAAACCTCTGTAATTTGAGCGCTTCACCTTTTTAAACCTCTTTTCCTTAGTACAATGGCACTAGCAAGATTCCAAACCCAACCTCAGTCACCTCACCATGATTCATGCATTTCAATAAATATCTTACAACCAGTCCAACAACACAGTCACCCCCTTTTTGATAAATCCAATGAAATACCATCCAATCCGATGGCCTTGCCGCTTTCATCTTCCGCAAAGCTTTTACTACCCTTCTTGTTTACCAAACCATTCCCTTTCCTAACCCTCTCACTTTCCAATACGTCGACCAAAATAACTGCGACTACTATCATCCAACCCATTCAACAAACCTTCAAAATACTCACTCCATCTAATTCTCACATCACCACTAATTCTTATGACCTCCCCATTTGCCCCCTTCCCCGATGTCCCATTTTGTTTTTCCCTTGTCTTACGCACTTTATTTAACCTCCTTCCAAAACATCTTTTTAATCCTCCTAAAATGTAATGATACTCTCTCACCCCAAACTCTCATTTGCCCTCTTTTTTCACCTCTTGCACCTTTCTTTTGACTTCTTGTTTCTTTCTTTTATACATCTCCCGGTCATTTGCACTATTTCCCTGCAAAACTCGTCCAGATGCGCTCTCCTTCCTCTTTCACTAATAATCTTACCTTCTTTATTATACCACTCACTACCCTTTCTAATCTGTCCATCTCCCACGCTTCTCATGCCATAAAGCATCTTTTGTGAAAGCCATCACTGCTTTCCCTATATACATCCCATTCTTTCCCTACTCCACTTACGCCCTTTTGGCTCTCACTTTTTTTCCATTCTGAACTTATTCTCTCCTAGCACTTCCCCTCACACAAGTCAACCTTTCCACGCTCATTTATTCTCACCAATCAATTAAACCCGGGCCCATTCTCTATTTTTTTCTGAAAACCTCTAAAAAATCTTTACCTTTGCCTCCACAAGATTAATGACAGACATCCGCCCATTCGCCCCACTAAGGCAAAAATAATATCCAAAAGTTTTTCTTTCGCGTAACTATCAATTAACATGAAATCTAATAATGCTCTCTGGCCCCATCTCTCCTACTCACGTACGTAAACTTATGTATGTCTCTCTTTTTTTTACCAGGCATTCCCAATCTCAGGCCTTTTTCAGCACAAGAATTTGCAAGCTCTTCACCATTTCATTTCCACCACTGAACATCCCATGTACAGCAATTATTTTCCTTCAACTGTAACATTACCAAAACTTTGCATTCAAATCTGTTTTTCATTGAACTGATAAAATTGTGTATAAAAGAATTATATTTCAATTAAATTAGAGATTGTTAACTCAAAGATTTGTATGGAAAAGGGTTAACCCTCTTCACCTGTATTATAACCCTTTATACGGAATCTTTTGAAACAAAATTACAAAAAACATTTTTTTTACCTTCTAATGCATTTGGTTTAGGTATGTAGATATTTTCCCTTTGTGTAGGGGCCCAACCAATAAAAATTTTACAAATATTTCTCCCGCCACTCTGTCACACACTAAATAACTTCCCCCCTTACGCACGCGAGGTAGCGATTGAAAAGACAGAGGGCCACATTCGTTCACACTCTGTGTCTAGCTGTCATGTGTAATGCCTAAAACCAAAGCTCCCTTCCCCATCCAGGCCCCACAAAATTTTCCAAAGTTTAACTCCAGATGCTTCATATACCCGGGTTTAAAAAACCTAATGACAGTAAGGCAAACCCCCGGTAAAACCACTTCGCTTCAGTTACTCCATTCTTTGCGCGCCTTTACCTCCCCCTAGGGGCCAGGCCCAATCGCTCAAAATATTTTCACTTAATCCTTCCACCCACAAATTGGTCTCCCAAATCTTCACTCTCTCTACCTCTGACATAAATATCCCTCTTTTTCAATATTCCCCACTCTTTCTCTCTATGTGAAACCCAAATCATTTCAAAACACCCTCTTTTGCTCTCTCAGCCCAGTCCCTTACCAGCACACAAGTCTCTCACCCCCTTTTATTTTCTTACTCTATCAAAGGGCCTACACCACATATTGTCCTCAAACATCTCATTTCTAACACATCCACCCTCCTCCGCCAGCCTATCCATAACCCTACGCTTCGCAACCATATGACATTGTTGGAACCCCCTATTCCTTCATACATTCAATTTTGCTCTACGAGATAACTTCAACATTCCATACATTCTTCAACGCTTCCAGAACTTTCGTCGCCCCCTCCCCCACCCTGTGATTGACTTCCGTTCTATGGTTCCATACGGTGCCAACCCCACTCCCAGATATACAAACACACTTCACTTACTCCAAACTTTTTCCTCATACAAACTCACCTCCCAATTTACTTGTCCTCAACCCTACTGAACTTGATAACCTTACTCTTTTTCACATTTACTGTCATTTTCTTCTTTTCACACACCTTTACCAAACTCATTTAAACCAACTTCGGCAGTTTTTTCATCCGAATCAGCCAACACGCTGTATCAACACGAACAACCATGACTCACTCCCCAAGCCCCATATCTACAACAGACTGCATTACTTGGCACTTCTCCAAAACTCTTGCATTCCCTTCCTAAGAAAAAAAAAACCCCCTACAAATCAAATTAAGCAAACCATGAGACATCACGATCATTACCGCAAACCGACATTCAAATGGGAACCAATCAATTTTTCCCTTTTTCCAAATTTGTACCCTGCATGCATCCTCGATAAATACTTTTTTACTGCCTAAAAACAACTTACCTCCCCACACCATATACTCTTAATACCTTCCAGGGGCATCTCTATCATTTCTATCATATTCCTTCTCCAGATCCATAAATGCACATACAAATCCTTTTGCTTTTCTAAGTATTCTCACATACCTTTTTTCAAAGCAAAAACCTGATCCAAACACATCCTCTACCACTTTTGAAACCACACTATTCTTCCCCAATCTGTTGTTTTATATATGCCTTAAACCCCTCTCTATCAATACCGAGCCATACAATTTCCCAAGAATCCCCAACAAACTAATACTTTTGTAATTTGAACACTCACCTTTACCCCTTTCCCTTTGTACATTGGCCCTGTGCATGCTTCCCCCGCAACCCTCAGGCATTTACCAAAACATACATACATTAATTCCTCACCAAACCAAATCAATATCACAGTCACCCACTTTTTTTTAAAACGAATTTCCACGGGCAAAATAATCCAAACTTTTTTCCTTGCCTGCTTTCATCTTCCCGCAAAGGTTTCACTGCTCTTCTCTGTTTACCAAATCAATTTCCCTTTCCCTCTCATTTCGCACACCTCTTCCCGACCAAACACCCTATATCTGCCACTTTATCATGAATCACATTCAAAAAAGTTTAAAAATTCTCACTCCATCCCCCTCTCACTTCATCAAAAAACTACTTGTTAGTACCCCCACTTTGCCCCCTTTACCGATGTTACCATTTTTCTCCTGTCTTACACACCATATCAAACCTCCTTCCAAAACATCTTTACATTTTCCCGAAAATTTTAATGATCCCTTTCCACCTCAGCTCTCTTTTGCGTCTTTTCACCCTTCACATTCTCTTGACCTCATTGCCTTTTTTCTTTATACTTCTAGCCATTCGCACTATTCCCCTACAAAAATCGCCCAAATGCCTTTCCCCTTCCTCCTTTCACCAACAATCTTACCTCTTGACTTACCACACTAAAACACTTTCTAATTTTTCCGACCTCCTACTCTCTAAATACCACAATCCTCTTTTGCTAAAGCCATCAAAGCTTCCCTAAATATTTTCCCCATTCTCCCTACATTCCACTTACGTCATTTGCTCTCACCTTTTTCTATTGTCCGTTAAATTCCCCCGGTACACCCCCCTCACACAAGTCTCGCTTTGAAGCTCACTTCTCTCACTACTCTCTTAAAACCACAAAATTATCTCTTTTTTTTCTGAAAACCCTCTATTACATATCTCCCCACATTCGCCTTCACAAGATATGATGAAGACACCCCTCCAGTTTTCCCCTCTCAGCACTTTAAGGTTAAGGATTCTCTCTTTCAGGATCCAAATGAATTAACACATAAAATAGTAAACCTCCTGTCCATCTCTCCTTCCGTTACAATATATATATATATATATATATAAAAATATATATATATATATATTTATATATTTTATATATATATAATATATATAATATATATATATATATATATATATATATATATATATATACATATATATATATATATATATATATATTATCCATGGGGATAGGGGAGAAAGAATAATTCTTACGTATTCCATGCGTGTCGTAGAAGGCGACTAAAAGGGGAGGGAGCGGAGGGCTGGAAATCCTCCCCTCTTGTTTTTTTTTTTTAATTATCCAAAAGAAGGAACAGAGAAGGGGGCCAGGTGAGGATATTCCCTCAGAGGCCCAGACCTCTGTTCTTAACGCTACCTTGCTAATGCGGGAAACGGCGAATAGTTTGAAAGAAAGAATATATATATATATATATCTATATATATATATATATACATATATATATATATATATATATATATATATATATATATATATATATATATATATATATATATATATCCCTGGGGATAGGGGATTAAGAATACTTCCCACGTATTCCCTGCGTGTCGTAGAAGGCGACTAAAAGGGGAGGGAGCGGGGGGCTGGAAATCCTCCCCTCTCGGTTTTTTTTTTTTTTTTTTCAATTTTCCAAAAGAAGGAACAGAGAATTGGGCCAGGTGAGGGTATTCCCTCAAAGGCCCAGTCCTCTGTTCTTAACGCTGCCTCGCTAATGCGGGAAATGGCGAATAGTTTGAAAGAAAGAAAGAATATATATATACATATATATATATATATATATATATATATATATATATATATATATATATATATATATATATATATATATATATATATATATATATATATATATATGGTATTCCATGCATGGCGAGGTGGCGATGGGAATGAATAGGGGTAGGCAGTGTAAATTGTGTGCATGGGTATATATGTATGTGTCTGTGTGTGTATATATATGTGTACATTGAGAGGTATAGGTATGTATACTTGCGTGTGTGGGCGTGTGTGTGTGTACATTGTGTATGGGGGTGGGTTGTGCCATTTCTTTCGTCTGTTTCCTTGCGCTACCTCGCAAACGCGGGAGACAGCGACAAAGCAAAATAAGAAAAATAAAAAATGAAAATATATATATATATATATATATATATATATATATATATATATATATATATATATATATATATATATATATATATATATATATATATATATATATATATATATATATATATATATATATATATATATCTATATATATATATATATATATATATATATATATATATATATATATATAAATATATATATATATATATATATATATATATATATATATATATATATATATATATATATATATATATATATTTATATAAACATATATATATATATATATATATATATATATATATATATATATATATATATATATATATATATATATATATATATATATATATATATATATATATATATATATATATATATATATATATATATATATATATATATATATATATATATATATATATATATATATATATATATATATATATATATATATATATATATATATATATATATATATATATATATATGGAGTGAAAATGGATTTGTATGTAGCATTTATGGATCTGGAGAAGGCATATGATAGAGTTGATAGAGATGCTCTGTGGAAGGTATTAAGAATATATGGTGTGGGAGGCAAGTTGTTAGAAGCAGTGAAAAGTTTTTATCGAGGATGTAAGGCATGTGTACGTGTAGGAAGAGAGGAAAGTGATTGGTTCTCAGTGAATGTAGGTTTGCGGCAGGGGTGTGCGATATCTCCATGGTTGTTTAATTTGTTTATGGATGGGGTTGTTAGGGAGGTAAATGCAAGAGTCTTGGAAAGAGGGGCAAGTATGAAGTCTGTTGGGGATGAGAGAGCTTGGGAAGTGAGTCAGTTCTTGTTCGCTGATGATACAGCGCTGGTGGCGGATTCATGTGAGAAACTGCAGAAGCTGGTGACGGAGTTTGGTAAAGTGTGTGGAAGAAGAAAGTTAAGAGTAAATGTGAATAAGAGCAAGGTTATTAGGTACAGTAGGGTTGAGGGTCAAGTCAATTGGGAGGTGAGTTTGAATGGTGAAAAACTGGAGGAAGTGAAGTGTTTTAGATATCTGGGAGTGGATCTGTCAGCGGATGGAACCATGGAAGCGGAAGTGGATCATAGGGTGGGAGAGGGGGCGAAAATTTTGGGAGCCTTGAAAAATGTGTGGAAGTCGAGAACATTATCCCGGAAAGCAAAAATGGGTATGTTTGAAGGAATAGTAGTTCCAACAATGTTGTATGGTTGCGAGGCGTGGGCTATGGATAGAGTTGTGCGCAGGAGGATGGATGTGCTGGAAATGAGATGTTTGAGGACAATGTGTGGTGTGAGGTGGTTTGATCGAGTAAGTAACGTAAGGGTAAGAGAGATATGTGGAAATAAAAAGTGCGTGGTTGAGAGAGCAGAAGAGGGTGTTTTGAAATGGTTTGGGCACATGGAGAGAATGAGTGAGGAAAGATTGACCAAGAGGATATATGTGTCGGAGGTGGAGGGAACGAGGAGAAGAGGGAGACCAAATTGGAGGTGGAAAGATGGAGTGAAAAGGATTTTGTGTGATCGGGGCCTGAACATGCAGGAGGGTGAAAGGAGGGCAAGGAATAGAGTGAATTGGAGCGATGTGGTATACAGGGGTTGACGTGCTGTCAGTGGATTGAATCAAGGCATGTGAAGCGTCCGCGGTAAACCTTGGAAAGCTGTGTAGGTATGTATATTTCCGTGTGTGGACGTGTGTATGTACATGTGTATGGGGGGGGTTGGGCCATTTCTTTCGTCTGTTTCCTTGCGCTACCTCGCAAACGCGGGAGACAGCGACAAAGTATAAAAAAAAAAAAAAAAAAAAAAAATGGAGTGAAAAAGATTTTGTGTGATCGGGGCCTGAACATGCAGGAGGGTGAAAGGAGGGCAAGGAATAGAGTGAATTGGAGCGATGTGGTATACCGGGGTTGACGTGCTGTCAGTGGATTGAATCAAGGCATGTGAAGCGTCTGGGGTAAACCATGGAAAGCTGTGTAGGTATGTATATCTGCGTGTGGGGACGTATGTATATACATGTGTATGGGGGTGGGTTGGGCCATTTCTTTCGTCTGTTTCCTTGCGCTACCTCGCAAACGCGGGAGACAGCGACAAAGCAAAAAAGAAAAAAAAAAATTTAAATTATCCCTGGGGATAGGGGAGAAAGAATACTTCCCACGTATTCCCTGCGTGTCGTAGAAGGCGACTAAAAGGGGAAGGAGCGGGGGGCTGGAAATCCTCCCCTCTCGTTTTATATATATATATATATATATATATATATATATATATATATATATATATATATATATATATATATATATAAACTTCCCACGTATTCCCTGCGTGTCGTAGAAGGCGACTAAAAGGGAAGGGAGCGGGGGGCTGGAAATCCTCCCCTCTCGTTTTTTTTTAATTTTCCAAAAGAAGGAACAGAGAAGGGGGCCAGGTGAGGATATTCCCTCAAAGGCCCAGTCCTCTGTTCTTAACGCTACCTCGCTATCGCGGCAAAAAGGCGAATAGTATGAAAAAAAAAAAAAAAAAATTATATATATATATATATATATATATATATATATATATATATATATATATATATATATATATACATATATATATATTGGAAAGTATCACAATTTTGCATGTGATCAAGATATTCCTATGAGTGCACGAGGAAAACGAAACACGAAAAGTTCCCAAGTGCACTTTCGTGATAGTCACGACATCAGGGGAAAGAAAAGAGAAATACAACAGTCAGTTGATATACATCGAAGAGACGAAGCTAGGACGCCATTTGGAACATGTGATTGTCCAAAATATACAACGAGCGTTCATAAACTTATCATTTTACAAATCTTATCAACAATGGAATTATCTAATTCTTATAGACCATCACTAATATTAAGAGTATAATTCTTTGTGTATCTAATGATAGAACATTCAATGATATTTCTCTTGGAAATAGAGTTCGAGTTGATAACTGAGATGTCGTTACTCCAGTCAATACAATGATCATACTTTTTAACATGATTAAACAAGGCATTTGATCCTTGTCTCGTTCTTATACTATATTTATGTTGCTTAAGTCTAACAGAAAGATCCTTACCAGTCTGACCAACATAAACTTAATCACAGTTTCCACAAGGCACTTTATAGATGCAACCAAGAGAATTTTCTAGTGAATTCCTGATTAAGATATTCTTTATAGTCTTATTGTTGCTAAAGGCAACATTTACATTACAAGATTTAAGCAACATGGGAAGCAAAGTGAAATTATTATTAAAAGGGAGAACTAAAAGATTCTTGGTGTCAATGGGAGGTTTGGGCTCAACTCTATAAAATGATTTCTTTGCTAACTTAAGGTATTTATCAATGAAAGATCTAGGGTACTTTAGCTTAGATCCAATAGAATATATCTTCTCAAGCTCATCATCAATAAACTCTGGACTGCAAATACGTAATGCCCTAAGGAACATAGATTGAAATGATGATAATTCAACTCTGTCATGCTGAGATGAGTAATAATGTATATATGAGCATATATTGGCGGGTTTTATGTATATGTTAAACTTAAACATGTTTCCTTGTCTATGGATCATGCAATCTAAAAATGATAACATACCATTATTTTCATTTCCTACGTAAATTTGATGGAAGGTACTAAATTGTTAAGTAAGGGAGAAATATTTGTAAATTTTCATTTGTTGGCCAAACACAAAGAACATCATCTACATACCTAAACCAAATTGAATTAGAAGGTAAGATATCCTTTAGTAATTTTGTTTCAAAAAGTAACTATTTATCTAAAATGAATGATCTTCTAAATGATAACACAACATATTCTAAACTTAGTAAAAATCCCTCAGAAGCAGTTAATTCTAACTTCAATAAAGAAATGAAGTTGTTGAAAAGTAACATTTCTCTTATCAAATGTTTGTCATCTTTGTCCCCTTCATTGCCATATATGTATGGAGTTATCAAAACACATAAACAAAATTTTCCAGCAAGACCTATAGTGAGTTCAGTAGGCCCGTCACATATAAATTGTCAAAATGGTTAGTTTTTTCTTAACCCCTTTACTGGGTAAGGTATCAAGTTTTAATATCATGAACAATGTAGATTTAGTCAACAAGCTAAACAAAATCAATATTAATTTTGATTTCAAACTAGTTAGCTTTGATGTTTCCTCTTTTCACTAAAGTTCCAGTTGATAACCTTCCAGAATATTTATTTGATGTCTTGGATGATATTCATTTCCCTGTTTCAAAGTCTAATTTCATTGAACTAATACAATTGTGTATAAAAGACTGTGTGTTTCAATTTCATGGAGATTATTATGCTCAAAAATTTGGTATGGCAATGGGTAACCCTCTTTGACCTGTACTAAGTAATCTTTATATGGAATTTCTTTTAAACAAAACTACTAAAGGATATCTTACCTTCTATTGAAATTTGGTTTAGGTATGTACATGATGTTCTTTGTGTTGGGACAACAAATGAAAATCTACAAATAATTCTCACCATACTTAACAATTTAGTACCTTCCATCAAATTTACTGTAGAAAATGAAAATAATGGTGTGTTACCATTTCTAGATTGCATGATCCATAGACAAGGAAACAAGTTTAAGTTTAGCATATGTAGAAAACCCACCAATGTACGCTCATATATCCATTATTACTCATCTCAACATGACAGAGTTAGATTATCATCATTTCAATCTATGATCCTTAGGGCATTACGTATTTGAAGTCCAGAGTTTATTGATGATGAGTTGGAGAAGATATATTCTATTGGATCTAAGTTAAAGTACCCTAGATCTTTCATTGATAAATCTTTTAAGTTAGCAAAGAAATCAATTTAAAAAGTTGAGCGCAAACCTCCCATTGACACCAAGAATCTTTTAGTTCTCCCTTTTAATAATAATTTTACTTTACTTCCCATGCTTCTTAAATCCTTTAATGTATATGTTGCCTTTAGCGACAATAATTCTATAAAGAATATCTTAATCAGGAATTCACCAGAAAATTCTCTTGGTTGCATCTATAAAGTTCTTGCGAGAACTGTGATAAATTTTATGTAGGGCAAACTGGTAAAGATCTTTCTGTTAGACTTTAGCAACATAAATATAATATAAGAACAGGACAAGAATCAAATGCCTTGTTTAATCATGTTAAAACCTATGATCATTGTATTGACGGGAGTAACGCCGTATCAGTTATTAACCCTAACTCTATTACCAAGAAAAATATTGAATGTTCTATCATTAAATACACAAGGAATTATAATCTTATTTTTAGTGATGGTCTATAGAAATTAGATAACTCTATTGTTGATAAGATTTGTGAAATGGCAAGTTTATGAACGCTCGTTGTATGTTTTGGACAATATATATATATATATATATATATATATATATATATATATATATATATATATATATATATATGTATATACATTTTTTTTTTTTTTTTGCTTTGTCGCTGTCTCCCGCGTTTGCGAGGTAGCGCAAGGAAACAGACGAAAGAAATGGCCCAACCCACCCCCATACACATGTATATACATACGTCCACACACGCAAATATACATACCTACACAGCTTTCCATGGTTTACCCCAGACGCTTCACATACCCCGATTCAATCCACTGACAGCACGTCAACCCCGGTATACCACATCGTTCCAATTTACTCTATTCCTTGCCCTCCTTTCACCCTCCTGCATGTTCAGGCCCCGATCACACAAAATCTTTTTCACTCCATCTTTCCACCTCTAATTTTGTCTCCCTATTCTCCTCGTTCCCTCCACCTCCGACACATATATCCTCTTGGTCAATCTTTCCTCACTCATTCTCTCCATGTGACCAAACCACTTCAAAACACCCTCTTCTGCTCTCTCAACCACGCTCTTTTTATTTCCACACATCTCTCTTACCCTTACGTTACTTACTCGATCAAACCACCTCACACCACACATTGTCCTCAAACATCTCATTTCCAGCACATCCATCCTCTTGCGCACAGCTCTATCCATAGTCCACGCCTCGCAACCATACAACATTATTGGAACCACTATTCCTTCAAACATACCCATTTTTGCTTTCCGAGATAATGTTCTCGACTTCCACACATTCTTCAAGGCTCCCAGAATTTTCGCCCCCTCCCCCACCCTATGATCCACTTCCGCTTCCATGGTTCCATCCTCTGCCAGATCCACTCCCAGATATCTAAAGCACTTCACTTCCTCCAGTTTTTCTCCATTCAAACTCACCTCCCAATTGACTTGACCCTCAACCCTACTGTACCTAATAACCTTGCTCTTATTCACATTTACTCTTAACTTTCTTCTTTCACACACTTTACCAAATTCAGTCACCAGCTTCTGCAGTTTCTCACATGAATCAGCCACCAGAGCTGTATCATCAGCGAACAACAACTGACTCACTTCCCAAGCTCTCTCATCCCCAACAGACTTCATACTTGCCCCTCTTTCCAAAACTCTTGCATTCACCTCCCTAACAACCCCATCCATAAACAAATTAAACAACCATGGAGACATCACAAACCCCTGCCGCAAACCTACATTCACTGAGAACCAATCACTTTCCTCTCTTCCTACACGTACACATGCCTTACATCCTCGATAAAAACTTTTCACTGCTTCTAACAACTTGCCTCCCACACCATATATTCTTAATACCTTCCACAGAGCATCTCTATCAACTCTATCATATGCCTTCTCCAGATCCATAAATGCTACATACAAATCCATTTGCTTTTCTAAGTATTTCTCACATACATTCTTCAAAGGAAACACCTGATCCACACATCCTCTACCACTTCTGAAACCACACTGCTCTTCCCCAATCTGATGCTCTGTACATGCCTTCACCCTCTCAATCAATACCCTCCCATATAATTTACCAGGAATACTCAACAAACTTATACCTCTGTAATTTGAGCACTCACTCTTATATATATATATATATATATATATATATATATATATATATATATATATATATATATATATATATATATATATATATATATATATATATATATATATATATATATATATATATATATATATATATATATATATATATATATATAAATATATATATATATATATATATATATATATATATATATATATATATATATATATATATATATATATATATATATATATATATATATATATATATATATATATATATATATATATATATATATATATAAATATATATATATGTATATATATATATATATATATATATATATATATATATATATATATATATATATATATATATATATATATATATATATATATATATATATATATATATATATATATATATGTATATATATATATATATATATATATATATATATATATATATATATATATATATATATATATATATATATATATATATATATATATAAATATATGTATATATATAAATGGATTTGTATGTAGCATTTATGGATCTGGAGAAGGCATATGATAGAGTTGATAGAGATGCTCTGTGGAAGGTATTAAGAATATATGGTGTGGGAGGCAAGTTGTTAGAAGCAGTGAAAAGTTTTTATCGAGGATGTAAGGCATGTGTACGTGTAGGAAGGAGAGGAAAGTGATTGGTTCTCAGTGAATGTAGGTTTGCGGCAGGGGTTTGTGATGTCTCCATGGTTGTTTAATTTGTTTATGGATGGGGTTGTTAGGGAGGTGAATGCAAGAGTTTTGGAAAGAGGGGCAAGTATGAAGTCTGTTGGGGATGAGAGAGCTTGGGAAGTGAGTCAGTTGTTGTTCGCTGATGATACAGCGCTGGTGGCTGATTCATGTGAGAAACTGCAGAAGCTGTTGACTGAGTTGGGTAAAGTGTGTGAAAGAAGAAAGTTAAGAGTAAATGTGAATAAGAGCAAGGTTATTAGGTACAGTAGGGTTGAGGGTCAAGTCAATTGGGAGGTGAGTTTGAATGGAGAAAAACTGGAGGAAGTGAAGTGTTTTAGATATCTGGGAGTGGATCTGGCAGCGGATGGAAACATGGAAGCGGAAGTGGATCATAGGGTGGGGGAGGAGGCGAAAATTCTGGGAGCCTTGAAGAATGTGTGGAAGTCGAGAACATTATCTCGGAAAGCAAAATTGGGTATGTTTGAAGTGGTTCCAACAATGTTGTATGGTTGCGAGGCGTGGACTATGGATAGAGTTGTGCGCAAGAGGATGGATGTGCTGGAAATGAGATGTTTGAGGACAATGTGTGGTGTGAGGTGGTTTGATCGAGTAAGTAACGTAAGGGTAAGAGAGATGTGTGGAAATAAAAAGAGCGTGGTTGAGAGAGCAGAAGAGGGTGTTTTGAAATGGTTTGGTCACATGGAGAGAATGAGTGAGGAAAGACTGACCAAGAGGATATATGTGTCGAAGGTGGAGGGAACGAGGCGAAGAGGGAGACCAAATTGGAGGTGGAAAGATGGAGTGAAAAAGAATTTGTGTGATTGGGGCCTGAACATGCAGGAGGGTGAAAGGAGGGCAAGGAATAGAGTGAATTGGAGCGATGTGGTATACCGGGGTTGACGTGCTGTCAGTGGATTGAATCAAGGCATGTGAAGCGTCTGGGGTAAACCATGGAAAGCTGTGTAGGTATGTTTATTTGCGTGTGTGGACGTATGTATATACATGTGTATGGGGGTGGGTTGGGCCATTTCTTTCGTCTGTTTCCTTGCGCTACCTCGCAAACGCGGGAGACAGCGACAAAGCAAAAAAAAAAAAAAAAAAAAAATATATATATATATATATATATATATATATATATATATATATATATATATATATATATATATATATATATATATATATATATATATATATTTTTTTTTTTTTTTTTTTTTTTCCAAAAGAAGGAACAGAGAATTGGGCCAGGTGAGGGTATTCCCTCAATAGGCCCAGTCTCTGTTCTTAACGCTACCAGTCGCTAATACGGGAAAATATGCGAACGGTTTGAAAGAAAAAGATATATATAGTATATAAGCATGATTTCTGTCGACCTCATTAATATTGTCCAACTATGCTATATCTTCAGACATGTTACTACACTATATCCAGCAACGTCATTTGTATGCATCACACAAATCCAAAATTAGTCTGGGGTTTCAAAGTCTTCCTCCTACTGCCCTTCTCTGAAACCAACTCATGGTTTACCATAGTGCAAATGTTTTTCCATTTTTTCGGTATAGGAAGCTATCACAATCTCCGTTCCTATTGATGCCTGACCTAACTTACCCCGAAAACTTGCGATCTTTCAAACCTACGGAAGCCACTAGTGCGAAAATGCCTCAAATTTTGCATTCTGCCATTTAAAAAGGGGTGCGAAGAGAGATTCATTCATATTGGGAATATTGGGTATCAAGTAGACTCGAGGAATGAAATTATCTTTTTTTTAATTTGTTTGCTGGATACTACCGATGAATGATAAAGAAATATGACAATATGATGAGATAATAAATGCCTTTTATGGGTGTGATTTTTTTTTGTGTGCCGGGGATCAAGTCTGATGGATTGTGGCAAGTTTATGGAGCCTTATGAGACTGGTCACCACATACGTTAATGAAAGGCTCGTATCTTTTAATCCCTTTAGCACCAACGGTTAAGGTCATTGAACACGATTGTAATTACGACCCTTCAGTGCAACTGAATCACCTTTGGGTATGATGGATCGACCAGTGATCTGCTATTGGACATGGCTCGTCATTATTACCAAAATGGGTTGTAATATCGTGCTCAAGGGTCATATCCTCATGGGCACATGGGTGGTAACGTCGTTGCTCAAGGTCGTACCAGTCGTGCTCAAGGGTAACTTAACCATCACACTCTCAGCTGTAAACCGTTATACCAAAGGTCGTGGCCATCGTACTCATGGGTCATAAAAATTACATCAATCGTAACGACCAAAAGCGCTGTCCGACAGACTCGAACTCTTCAAAGGTTCCAATAAGACATTTATCAAGCCACTGGTAACAGAA
>NC_092226.1:49696479-49741479 GCF_036320965.1 Panulirus ornatus
ATATATATATATATATATAATATATATATATATATATATATATATATATATATATATATATAATATATATATATATATATATATATAAATATATAGTATGTGTATTATATTTTTATCATTTTATTTTGCTTTCTCGCTGTCTCCCGTGTTAGCGAGGTAGCGCAAGGAAACAGACGAAAGAATGGCCCAATCCACACACATACTCATGTATATACATACACGTCAACAAACGCACATATACACACCTACACATCCCATCGCATATACACACACACACAAACACACACACATACACACAACCCACACTGCCTGCCTCTATTCATTCCCATCACCACCCCGCCACACATGAAATAACCACCCCCTCCCCCTTCATGTGCGCGAGGTACAACTAGGAGAAGACAACAAAGGCCACGTTTGTTCACACTCAGTCTCTAGCTGTCATGTAATAATGCACCAAAACTACAGCTCCCTTTCCACATCCAGGACCCACAGAACTTTCCATGGTTTACCCCAGACGCTTCACATGCCCTGCATCAATCCATTGACAGCACATTGACCCCGGTACACCACATCGTTCCAATTCACTCTATTCCTTGCACGCCTTGCACCCCCCTGCATGTTCAGGCTCCGATCACTCAAAATCTTTTTCACTCCATCTTTCCACCTCCAATTCGGTCTCCCACTTCTCGTCATTCCCTCCACTTCTGACATATACATCCTCTTGGTCAATCTTTCCTCACTCATTCTCTCCATGTGACGAAACCATTTCAAAACACCCTCTTCTGCTCTCTCAGCCACACTCTTTTTATTACCACACATCTCTCTTACCCTATTATTACTTACTCGATCAAACCACCTCACACCACTTATTGTCCTTAAACATCTCATTTCTAGCACATCCACCCCCCTGCGCACCACTCTATCCATAGCCCACGCTTCGCAACCATATAACATTGTTAGAACCACTATTCCTTCAAATATACACATTTTTGCTTTCCGAGATAATGTTCTCGACTTTCACACATTCTTCAATGCTCCCAGAACTTTCTTCCCCTTCCCCACCCTACGATTCACTTTCGCCTCCATGGTTCCATACGCTGCCAAATCCACTCCCACATATCTAAAAGACTTCACTTCCTCCGATTTTTCTCCATTCAAACTTACCTCCCAACTGACTTGTCCCTAAACCCTACTGTGCCTAATATATATATATATATATATATATATATATATATATATATATATATATATATATATATATATATATATATATATATATATATATATATATATATATATATATATATATATATATATATATATATATATATATATATATATACATATATATATATATATATATATATATATTATATATATATATATATATATATATATATATATATATATATATATATATATATATATATATATATATATATATATATATATATATATATATATATATATATTTCCACATATCTCTCTTACCCTTTCATTACTTACTCGGTCAAACCACATCTCATTTCCAGCACATCCACCCTCCTCCGCACAACTCTATCTATAGCCCACGCCTTGCAACCCCATAACATTGTTGGAACAATTAATTATTCAAACATACCCTTTTTTGCTTTCCAAATTTACTTTCTCGACTTCCTAACATTTTTCAACGCTCCCAGAACTTTCGCCCCCTCCCCCACCCTATATTTCACTTCCACCTCCATGGTTCCATCCGCTGTCAAATCCACTCCCAGATGGTTAAAGCACTTCACTTCTTCCATATATATATATATATATATATATATATATATATATATATATATATATATATATATATATATATATATATATATATATAGACATATATATATATATATATATATATATATATATATATATATATATATATATATATATATATATATATATATATATCTTTATTTATCTATTCAATTTTCATTTATTTTGCTTTGTCGCTGTCTTCCGCGTTAGAGAGGTAGCGCAAGAAAACAGACGAACTAATGGCCCAACCCATCCACATACTCATATGTATACATACACTTCAACACACGCACATATACATATCTATACATCTCAACGTATACATATATACACACATATGGACACATACATATATACACATGTACATAATTCATACTTCTTTCTTCTTTTCTTTCATACTATTCGCCATTTCCCGCATTAGCGAGGTAGCGTTGAGAACAGAGGACTGGGCCCTTGAGGGAATATCCTCACCTGGGCCCCTTCTCTGTTCCCTCATTTGGAAAATTAAAAAAAAAAAAAAAAAAAAAAAAAAAAAAAAGTGAGTGGGGAGGATTTCCAGCCCCCCGCTCCCTCCCTTTTTAGTCGCCTTCTACGACACGCAGGGAATACGTGGGAAGTATTCTTTCTCCCCTATCCCCAGGGATACTGTGTGCCCTTATTCATTCCCGTCGCCACACCGCCACACATGAAAAGAAACCCCCCTCCCCAGCATGTGCGCGAGGTAGCGCTAGGAAAAGACAACAAAGGCCATATTTGTTCACACTCAGTCTCTAGCTGTCATGTATGCACCAAAACCACAGCTCCCTTTCCACATCCAGGCCCCACAAAACTTTCCATGGTTTACCCCAGACCCTTCATATGCCCTGGTTCAATCAACTGACAGCACGTCGAACCCGGTACACCACATCGTTCCAATTCGCTCTATTTCTTGCAAGCATTTCACCCTCTTGCATGTTCAGGCCCCGATCACTCAAAATTTTTTCACTCCATCTTTCCACCTAAAATTTGGTCTCCCACTTCTCCTCGTTCCCTCCACCTCTGACATATATATCCTCTTTGTCAATCTTTCCTCATTCATTCTCTATATGTAACCAAACATCTAAAAACACCCTCTTCTGCTCTCCCAACCACACTCTTTCTATTTCCACATATCTCTCTTACCCTTTCATTACTTACTCGGTCAAACCACATCTCATTTCCAGCACATCCACCCTCCTCCGCACAACTCTATCTATAGCCCACGCCTCGCAACCCCATAACATTGTTGGAACAATTAATTATTCAAACATACCCTTTTTTGCTTTCCAAATTTACTTTCTCGACTTCCTAACATTTTTCAACGCTCCCAGAACTTTCGCCCCCTCCCCCACCCTATATTTCACTTCCACCTCCATGGTTCCATCCGCTGTCAAATCCACTCCCAGATGGTTAAAGCACTTCACTTCTTCCAGCTTTTCTCCAATCAAACTTACCTCCCAAATGACTTGTCCTGCAAACCTACTGTACCTAATAACCTTGCTCTTATTCACATTTACTCTCAGCTTTTTTTCTTTCACACACTTTACCAAACTCAGTCATCAGCTTCTGCAGTTTCTCACCCGAATGAACCACCAGCGCTGTACTATCAGCGAACAACAACTGACTCACTTTCCAAGCTCTCTCATCTACAACAGACTACATACTTGCCCCTCTTTGAAAACTCTTGCATTCACCTCCCTAACAACCCCATCCATAAACAAATTAAACAACCATTGTGATATCACACACCCCTGCCACAAACCAACTTTAGCTGAGAACCAATCACTTTTCTCTCTTCCTACATGTACACATGCCTTACATCCTCTATCAGCTCTCTCATATGCCTTCTCCAGATCCATAAATGCTATATACAAGTCCACTTGCTTTTGATGCTATGTACAAGCCTTCACCCTCTCAATCAATTCCCTCCCATATAATTTCCCAGGGATACTCATCAAACTTTTACCTCTGTAATTTGAGCACTCACTTTTATCCCCTTTTCCTTTGTATAATGGCACAATGCAAGCAATCCTCACCTACCTCAATATGATTCATGTATTTATTTATTTTGCTTTGTCGCTGTCTCCCGCGTTAGCAAGGTAGCGCAAGCAAACAGACGAAAGAATGGCCCAACCCGCCCACATACACATGTATATACATACACGTCCACACACGCAAATATACATACCTATACATCGCAATGTACACATATATATACACACACAGACATATACATATATACACATGTACATAATTCATACTGTCTGCCTTTATTTGTTCCCATCGCCACCCCGCCACACATGGAATAACAACCCCCTTCCCCCTCATATGTGCGAGGTAGCGCTAGGAAAAGACACCAAAGGCCCCATTCGTTCACACTCAGTCTCTAGCTGTCATGTAATAATGCACCGAAACCACAGCTCCCTTTCCACATCCAGGCCCCACAAAACTTTCCATGGTTTACCCCAGACGCTTCACATGCCCTGGTTCAATCCACTGACTGCACGTCGACCCCGGTATACCACATCGTTCCAATTCACTCTATTCCTTGCACGCCTTTCACCCTCCTGCATGTTCAGTCCCCGATCACTCAAAATCTTTTTCACTCCATCTTTCCACCTAAAATTTGGTCTCCCACTTCTCCTCGTTCTCTCCACCTCTGACACATATATCCTCTTGGTCAATCGTTCCTCACTCATTCTCTCCATGTGCCCAAACCATTTCAAAACACCCTCTTCTACTCTCTCAACCACACTCTTTTTATTTCCACACATCTCTCTTACCCTTACATTACTTACTCCATCAAACCACCTCACACCACATATTGTCCTCAAACATCTCATTTCCAGCACATCCATCCTCCTGCGCACAAATCTATCCATAGCCCACGCCTCGCAACCATACAACATTGTTGGAACCATTATTCCTTCAAACATACCCATTTTTGCTTTCCGAGATAATGTTTTCTACTTCCACACATTCTTCAATGCTCCCAGAATTTTTGCCCCCTCCACCACTCTATGATTCACTTCCGCTTCCATGGTTCCATCCGCTGCCAGATCCACTCCCAGATATCTAAAACGCTTTACTTCCTCCAGTTTTTCTCCATTCAAATTTACCTCCCAATTGACTTGACTCTCAACCCTACTGTACCTAATAACCTTGCTCTTATTCACATTTACTCTTAACTTTCTTCTTTCACACACTTTACCAAACTCAGTCACCAGCTTCTGCAGTTTCTTACATGAATCAGCCACCAACGCGGTATCATCAGCGAACAACAACTGACTCACTTCCCAAGCTCTCTCATCCACAACAGACTGCATACTTGCCCCTCTTTCCAATACTCTTGCATTCACCTCCCTAACAACTCCATCCATAAACAAATTAAACAACCATGGAGACATCACACACCCCTGCCGCAAACCTACATTCACTGAGAGCCAATCACTTTCCTCTCTTCCTACACGTACACATGCCTTACATCCTCGATAAAAACTTTTCACTGCTTCTAACAACTTGCCTCCCACACCATATATTCTTAAAACCTTCCACAGAGCATCTCTGTCAACTCTATCATATGCCTTCTCCAGATCCATAAATGCTACATACAAATCCATTTGTTTTTCTAAGTATTTCTCACATAAATTCTTCAAAGCAAACACATGATCCTCTGTAAAGCAAGCACCTAATCCTCTGTAATACCTCGGTAATTTGAGCACTCACTCTTATCCCCTTTGCCTTTGTACAATGTATGATTCATACATATATTGAATAACCTTACCAACCAGTCAACAACACAGTAACCTCTTTTTTAATGAATTTGAATGCAGTATCATCCAAACCCGCTGCGTTGCCGGCTTTCGGCTTCCGTAAAGCTTTTACTACCTCTTCTCTGTTTACCAAATCGTTCTACCTAACCCTCTCACTTTGTACACCACCTCGACCAAATCACCCCACATCTGCCACTCTATCATCAATCACATTCAACAAACCTTTAAAATACCCACTCCATCTCCTTGTCACATCACCACTACTTGTTACCACCTCCCCATTAGCCACCTTCAATGATGTTCACATTTGTTCCATTGTCTTACGCACTTCCAAAACATCTTTTTATTTCCCTAAAATTTAATGATACTCTCGTACCCCAACTCTCATATGCCCTCTTTTTCGCCTCTTGCACCTTTCTTTTGACCTCCTGCCTCTTTCTTCTATACATCTTCCAGTCATTTGAATTATTTCCCTGCAAAAACCGTCCATATGCCCCTCTCTTCTCTTTCACTAATAATCTTACATCTTCATCCCACCACTCACTACCCTTTCTAATCTGCCCATTTTCCCACGCTTCTTATGCCAAAAGCATCTTTTGCACAACCCATCACTGCTTTCCTAAATACTTCCCATTCCTCCGCAACTCCCCTTACGTCCTTTGTTCTCACCTTTTTTCATTCTGTATTCAGTCTCTCCTGGTGCTTCCTCACACATGTCTCTTTCCCAAGCTCACTTACTCTCACCACTCTCTTCACCCCAACATTCTCTCTTCTTTTCTGAAAACCTCTACAAATCTTCACCTTCACCTCTACAAGATAGTGGTCAGACATCCCTCCAGTTGCACCTCTCAGCACAGTAACATCCAAAAGCTTCTCTCTCCAAGGGTATCAATTAACACAAATCCAATAGCGTACTCTGATCATGTCTCCTACTTACATACATATACTTATGTATATTATCTCTTTTTGAACCAGGTGTTCCCAATCGCCAGTCCTTTTTCAGCACATAATTCTTCAAGTTCTTCGCCAGCTGCATTTACAACACTGAACACCCCATGTACAACAATTATTCACTCAACTACCATATTACTCACCTTTGCATTGAAATCACCAGTCACTATAACCCGGTCTCCTGCATCAAAACTTCTGACATGCTCACTCAGCTGCTCCCAAAACCCTTGCCTCTCATGATCTCCCTTCTCATGTCCAGGTGCATGTGCACCAATAATCACCCATCTCTCTCCATCCACTTTCATCCTCGAAGGCTCAGATAGGGGTGTCTAAATATGTGTTGATGTAAGCAAGATGAGAAAATTGGAGAGATAGGTAGCATGTTTGAGGAACGGAACCTGGATGTTTTAGCTATGATTGAAACGAAGCTCAAGGGTAAAGGGGATGAGTGGTTTGGGAATGTCTTGTGAGTAAAGTCAGGGGTTAGTGAGAGGACAAGAGCAAGGGAAGAAGTACCACTGCACTTGAAACAGGAGTGGTGAGAGTATATGATAGAGTGTAAGAAAGTAAACTCTAGATTTATATTGGTAAAACTGAAAGGGGAGGGAGAGAGATGGGTGATTATTGATGCATATGCACCAGGGCATGAGAAGAAAGATATGAGAGATGACAAGACAGCGTTATTGGATTACGTGTTAATTGACATGCTCGCGAAAGAGAGACTTTTGGATGTTAATGTGCTGACAGGTGCAACTGGAGGGATGTCTGATCATTTTCTTGTGGAGGCAAAGGTGAAGATTTGTAGAGGTTTTCAGAAAAGAAGACAGAATGTTGGGTTGGAGAGAGTGGTGAGAGTTAGTGAGCTTGGGAAGGAGACTTGTGTGAGGAAGTACCTGGAGAGGTTGAGTACAGAATGGAAAACGGTGGGAAAAAAAGGACGTAAGGGGAGTGGGGGAGGAATGGTATGCATTTAGGAAGCAGCGGTGGCTTGCGCAAAAGATTCTTCTGACCTGAGAAGCGTGGTAGGTGGGCAGTTAAAAAGGGGAGTGAGTGGTGGGAGGAAGAATTAAGATTATTAACGAAAGAGAGAGAGAGGCATTTGGACGATTTTTGCAGGGAAATAATGCAAATGAGTGGGAGATGTATAAATGAAAGAGGCATGAGGTCAAGAGAAAGGTGTAAGAGGTGAAAAAGAGGGTATATGAGAGTTGGGGTGAGAGAGTATCATTAAATTTTACGGAGAATATAAAGATGTTTTTGTAGAAGGTAAATATAATGGGTAAAACAAGGGAACAAATGGGAACATCAGTGATGGGGGCTAATGGGGATGTGATAACAAGTAGTGGTGACGTGAGAAGGAGATGGAGTGAGTATTTTGAAAGTTTGTTGAATGTGTTTGATGATAGAGTGGCAGATATTCGGTGTTTTGGTTGAGTTGGAGTGGAAATTGAGACGTTTAGGGAGAATGATTTGGTAAACAGAGAAGAGGTAGTAAAAGCTTTGCGGAAGATAAAAGCCAGCAAGGAAGCGGGATTGGATGGTATTGCAGTCGAATTTATTAAAAAAGTCGGTGACTGTATTGTTGCCTGGTTGGTAACGTTATTTAGTGTATGTATGACTCTGGTGAGGTGCCTGAGGATTGGCGGAATGCTTGCATGTATGCGTATAGGAAGAGAGGGAAGTGATTGGGTTTCAGTGAATATTGGTTTGCGGCAGGGGTGCGTGATGTCTCCATGGTTCTTTAATTTGTTTATGGATGGGTTTGATAGGGAGGTGAATGCAAGACTTTTGGAAAGACGGGCAAGTATGCAGTCTGTTGTGGATGAGAGAGCTTGGGAAGTGAGTCAGTTGTTGTTCGCTGATGATGCAGCGCTGGTGGCTGATTCGGGTGAGAAACTACAGAAGCTGGTGTCTGAGTTTGGTAAAGTGTTTGAAAGAAGATAGCTAAGAGTAAATGTGAATAAGAGCAAGGTTATTAGGTACAATAGGGTTGCGAGACAAGTCAGTTGGGAGGTACGATTGAATGGAGAAAAACTGGAGGAAGTGAAATGTTTTAGATATCAGGGAGTGGATTTGGCAGCGGATGGAACTATGGAATCGGAAGTGAATCATAGGGTGTGGGAGGGGGCGTAAGTTCTGGGAACGTTGGAAAATGTGTGGAAGTCGAGAAAGTTATCTTGGAAAGCAAAAATTGTTATGTTTGAAGGAATAGTGGTTTCAACAATCTTATATGCTTGCGTGGCGTGGTCTTTGGATAGAGTTGTGTGCACTGGAGTGGATTTGCTGGAAATGAGATGTTTGAGTACAATATGTAGTGTGAGGAGGTTTGGTAGAGTAAGTTATGAAAAAGAAAGCGAGATGTGTGGTAATAAAAAGAATGTGGTCCAGAGAGCAGAAGAGATTCTTTTGATGTGGTTTGGTCACATTGAGAGAATGAGTGAGGAGAGATTGACAAAGAGGATACATGTGTCAGTGGGGGAGGGAACGAGAAGTGGGAGACCAAATTGGAGGTGGAAAGATGGAGTGAAAAAGATTTTGAGTGATCGGTGCCTGAACATGCAGGAGGGTGAAAGGCGTGCAAGGAGGTCAAGACAAAGGTAGAAGATGTGAAAAAGAGGGCAAATGAGTGTTGGGGCGAGAGAGTATCATTATAATTTAGGGAGAAAAAAAGGATCTTTTGGAAGGAGGTAAATAAAATGCGTAAGACAAGGGAACAAATGGGAACCTCAGTGAAGGGTGCTAATGGGGACGTAATAACAAGTAGTGGTGATATCAGAAGATGAAGTGAGTACTTTGAAGGTTTGTTGAATGTGTTAGATGATGGAGTGGCAGATATAGGGTGTTTTGGTCGAGGTGGTGTGCGTAGCGAGAGGGTTGGGAGAATGGCTTGGTAAGCAGATTATTGGCATTGAAAGCTTTGCGGAAGATGAAAGCCGGCAAAGTGGCGGGTTTGGATGATATTGCAGTGGAATTTATTAAAAAAGGGGGTGACTGTTTTTAATGTAAGCACGGCTCATGGTGAGGTGCCTGAGGATTGGCGGAATGTATGCATAGTGCCATTGTACAAAGGCGAAGTGGATTATATATATATTTAATTTCCTGGGAAATTACATGGTAGGGTATTGATTGAGAGGGTGAAGGCATGTACAGAGCATCAGATTAGCGAAGAGAAGTGTGGTTTCGGAATTGGTAGAGGATAGGTAGATCAGGTGTTTGCTTTGAAGAAAGTATGTGAGAAATACTTCGAAAAGCAAACGGATTTGTATGTAGCATTTATGGACCTAGAGAAGGCATATGATAGAGTTCATAGAGATGCTCTGTGGAAGTTATTAAGAGTATATGTTGGGAGAGGCAAGTTACTAGAAGCAGTAAAAAGTTTTCATCGAGGATATAAAGCATGAGTATGTGTAGGAAGAAGGAAAGCGATTGGTTATCAGTGAATGTCGGTTAGTAGCAAGGGTGCGTAATGTCTCCATGGTTGTTTAATTTGTTTATGGATGGGGTTGTTGGGGAGGTGAATGCAAGAGTTTTGGCGAGAGGAGCAAGTAAGCAGTCTGTTATGGATGAGAAGGCTTTGGAAGTGAGTCAGTTGTTGTTCACTGATGATACAGCGCTGGTGGCTGATTCGGGTGAGAAACTGCAAAAGTTGGTGACTGAGTTTGGTAAAGGGTGTTAGAGAAGAAAACTGAGAGTAAATGTGAATAAGAGCAATGTTATTAGGTACAGTATGGTTGAGGGACAGGTCAATTGGAAGGTAGGCTTGAACGGAGAAAAACTGAAGGAAATGAAGAGTTTTAGATATCTGGAAGTGGATTCGGATTGAACCATGAAAGTGGAGTGAGTAGGTGGGTGGACGAGGGGGCGAAAGTTCTGGGAGAATCGAAAAATGTTTGGAAGGTGAGAACATAATCTTGGAAAGGAAAAATCGGTATGTTTCAAGGAGTAGTGGTTCAAACAATGTTATATGGTTGCGAGGCGAGGGCTATAGATAGACTTGTGCGGAAGACGATGGATGTGTTAGAAATGAGATGTTTGAGGACATGTGGAGTGAGGTGGTTTCATGGAGTAAAGAAGGAAAGGGTAAGAGATATGTTTGGTAATAAAAAGAGTGTGTTTGAGAGAGCAGAAGAGGGTGTTTTGTAATGCTTTGATCACATGCAGTGAATGAGTGAGGAAAATTCGACAAAGAGGATATATGTGCCAGAGGTGGAGAGAATGAGAAGTGGGAGACCAAATTAAATTGAAATACACAGTCTTTAATACACAATTTTATCAGTTCAGTTAAATTAGACTTTGAAACAGGTACTTGAATATCATCAAAGACATCAAATAAATATTCTAAAAGGTCATCAACTGGAACTTTAGTGAAAAATGAGGAAACATAATGGAGATCATTATTCTCAAAAATTTGGTATGGCAATGGGTTACCCTCTTTCACCTGTACTAAGTAATCTTTATAAGGAATTTTTTGAAACAATATATATATATGTATATATATATATATATATATATTATATATATATATATATATATATATATATATATATATATATATATATATATATATATATATATATATATATATATATATATATATATATATATATATATATATATATATATATATATATATATATATATATATATATATATATATTCTTATATATGTGTTTGATGATAGAGTGGCAGATATAGGGTGTTTTGGTCGAGGTGGTGTGCAAAGTGAGAGGGTTAGGGAAAATGATTTGGTAAACAGAGAAGAGGTAGTAAAAGCTTTGCGGAAGATGAAAGCCGGCACGGCAGCAGGTTTGGATGGTATTGCAGTGGAATCTGTTAAAAAAGGGGGTGACTCTATTATTGACTGGTTGGTAAGGTTATTTAATGTATGTATGACTCATGGTGAGGTGCCTGAGGATTGGCGGAATGCGTGCATAGTGCCATTGTACAAAGGCAAAGGGGATAAGAGTGAGTGCTCAAATTACAGAGGTATAAGTTTGTTGAGTATTCCTGGGAAATTATATGGGAGGGCATTGATTGAGAGGGTGAAGGCATGTACAGAGCATCAGATTGGGGAAGAGCAGTGTGGTTTCAGAAGTGGTAGAGGATGTGTGGATCAGGTGTTTGCTTTGAAGAATGTATGTGAGAAATACTTAGAAAAGCAAATGGATTTGTATGTATCATTTATGGATCTGGAGAAGGCATATGATAGAGTTGATAGGGATGCTCAGTGGAAGGTATTAAGAATATATTGTGTGGGAGGCAAGTTGTTAGAAGCAGTGAAAAGTTTTTATCGAGGATGTAAGGCATGTGTGCGTGTAGGAAGAGAGGAAAGTGATTGATTCTCAGTGAATGTAGGTTTGCGGCAGGGGTGTGTGATGTCTCCATGGTTGTTTAATTTATTTATGGATGGGGTTGTTAGGGAGGTGAATGCAAGAGTTTTGGAAAGAGGGGCAAGTATGAAGTCTGTTGGGGATGAGAGAGCTTGGGAAGTGAGTCAGTTGTTGTTCGCTGATGATACAGCGCTGGTGGCTGATTCATGTGAGAAACTGCAGAAGCTGGTGACTGAGTTTGGTAAAGTGTGTGAAAGAAGAAAGTTAAGAGTAAATGTTAATAAGAGCAAGGTAATTAGGTACAGTAGGGTTGAGGGTCAAGTCATTTGGGAGGTAAGTTTGAATGGAGAAAAACTGGAGGAATTAAAGTGTTTTAGATATCTGGGAGTGGTTCTGGCAGCGGATGGAACCATGGAAGCGGAAGTGGATCATATAGTGCGGGAGGGGGCGAAAATCCTGGGAGCCTTGAAGAATGTGTGGAAGTCGAGAACATTATCTCGGAAAGCAAAAATGGGTATGTTTGAAGGAATAGTGGTTCCAACTATGTATATGGTTGCGAGGTGTGGGCTATGGATTGAGTTGTGCGCAGGAGGATGGATGTGCTGGAAATGAGATGTTTGATGACAATGTGTGGTGTGAGGTGGTTTGATCGAGTAAGTAACGTAAGGGTAAGAGAGATGTGTGGAAATAAAAAGAGCGTGGTTGAGAGAGCAGAAGAGGGTATTTTGAAATGGTTTGGGCACATGGAGAGAATGAGTGAGGAAAGATTGACCAAGAGGATATATGTGTCGGAGGTGGAGGGAACGAGGAGAAGTGGGAGACCAAAGTGGAGGTGGAAAGATGGAGTGAAAAAGATTTTGTGTGATCGGGGCCTGAACATGCAGGAGGGTGAAAGGAGGGCAGGGAATAGAGTGAATTGGATCGATGTGGTATACCGGGGTTGACGTGCTGTCAATGGATTGAATCAGGGCATGTGAAGCGTCTGGAGTAAACCATGGAAAGCTGTGTAGGTATGTACATTTGCGTGTGTGGACGTATGTATACACATGTGTTTGGGTGTAGGTTGGGCCATTTCTTTCGTCTGTTTCCTTGCGTTACCTCGCAAACGCGGGAGACAGTGACAAAGCAAAAAAAAAGAAATATATATATATATATATATATATATATATATATATATATATATATATATATATATATATATATATATATATATATACATATATATATATATATATATATATATATATATATATATATATATATATATATATATATATATATATATATATATATATATATATATATATATATATATGTATATATATATATATATATATATATATATATATATATATATATATATATATATATATATATATATATATATATATATATATATGCGAGGTAGTGGAAGGAGACAGACGAAAGAATGGCCCAACCCACTCACATACACATGTATATACATATACGTCCACACATGCAAGTGTACATACCTATACATCTCAATGTATACATAGATATACACACACAGACATATACATATATACACATGTATATAATTCATACTGTCTATCTTTTATTCATTCCCATCGCCACCCCTCCACACATGAAATAACAGCCCCTTCCCCCTCATGTGCGTGAGGTAGCGCTAGGAAAAGACAACAAAGGCCACATTCGTTCACACTCAGTCTCTAGCTGCCATATAATAATGCACCGAAAACACAGCTCCCTTTCCACTTCTAGGCCCCACAGAACTTTCCATGGTGTACCCCAGACGCTTCACATGCCCTGGTTTAACCCATTGACAGAACATCGACACCGGTATACCAAATCGTTCCAATTCACTCTATTCCATGCACGCCTTTCACCCTCCTGCATGTTCAGGCCTCGATCACTCAAAATCTTTTCTCTCCATGTATCCACCTCCAATTTGGTCTCCCACTTCTCGTTCCCTGCACCTCTGACATATTATGTCCTCTTGGTCAATCTTTCCTCACTCATTCTCTCCACGTGACCAAATCATTTCAAAATACACTCTTCTGCTCTCTCACCCGCACTCTTTTTATCACCAAACATCTCTCTTACACTATTATTACTTACTCGATCCAACCACCTTACACCATATGTTGTCCTCAAACATCTTATTTCCAGAACATTCACTACTCCTCCGCACATCCCTATCCATAGCCCACGCCTCGCAGCCATATAACAGTGTTGTAACTACTATTCCTTCAAACATACCCATTTTTGCTTTCCGAGATAATGTTCTCAACGTCCACATTCTTCAATGCTCCCAGAATTTTCGCCCCCTCCCCAACATTATGATTCACTTCCTCTTCCATGTTTCCATCCGCTGCCAAAGTCACTCTCTGATATATAAAACATTTCACTTCCTCCAGTTTTTCTCCATTCATACTTACCTCCCAGTTCACTTATCCCTCAACCCTACTGTACCTAATAACCTTGCTCTTATTCACATTTACTCTCATCTTCCTTCTTTCACACACTTTTCCAAACTAAGTCTGCAGCTTCTGCAGTTTCTCACATGAGTCAGCCACCAGCGTTGTATCATCAGCGAAAAACAACTAACTCACTTCCCAAGCTCTCTCATCCACAACAGACTGCATACTTAACCCTCTTTCCAGAACACTTGCATTCACCTCCCTAACAACCCTATCCATAGACAAATCAAACAACCATGGAGACATCACACAACCCTATCGCAAAACTACATTCACTGAGAACCAATCACTTCCCTCTCTTCCTGCACGTACACATGCCTTACAACCTCGATAAATGCTTTTCACTTCTTCTAAGAACTTGTCTCCCACACCATATGTCTTAATACCTTCCACAGAGAATCTCCATCAACTCTATCATATGCCTTCTCCAGAGCCATAAATGCTACATACAAATCCATTTGGTTTTCTGAGTATTTCTCACATACATTCTTCAAAGCAAACACCTGATCCACACATTCTCTACCACTTCTACAACCACACTTCTCTTCCCAATCTGATGCTCTGCACATGCTTTCACCCTCACAATCAATACCCATCCAGGAATACTTAACAAACTTATACCTCTGTAATTTGAGCACTCACTTTCATCCCCTTTGCCTATAGAGAATGGCACTATGCAAGCATTTCGCCAATCCTCAGGCACCTCACATGAGTCATACATACATTAGATAACCTTACCAACCAGTCAACAATACAGTCACCTACTTTTTTGATAAATTTCACTGCAAAACCAACTAAATCCTTTCCCGGCTTTCATCTTCCGCAAAGATTTTGATATCTCTTCTCTGTTTACCAAATCATTTTCCCTAACCCTCTCACTTTGCACACCATATCGACCAAAACACCCTACATCTGCCACACTATCATCAGACACATTCAACAAACCTTCAAAATACTCACTCCAGCTTCTTCTCACATAACCACTACATGTTATCACCTCCTCATTAGCCCCCTTCACTGAAGTTCCCATTTCTTCCCTTGCCTTAAGCACTTTATTTACGTTCTTCAAAAACATATTTTTCATTCTCCCTAAAATTTAATGATACACTCTCGTAACTCTCATTTATATATATATATATATATATATATATATATATATATATATATATATATGTATATATATATATATATATATATATATATATATATATATATATATATATATATATATATATATATATATATATATATATTTTTTTTTTTTTTTATACTTTGTCGCTGTCTCCCGCGTTTGCGAGGTAGCGCAAGGAAACAGACGAAAGAAATGGCCCAACCCACCCCCATACACATGTATATACATACGTCCACACACGCAAATATACATACCTACACAGCTTTCCATGGTTTACCCCAGACGCTTCATATGCCTTGATTCAATCCACTGACAGCACGTCAACCCCGGTATACCACATCGCTCCAATTCACTCTATTCCTTGCCCTCCTTTCACCCTCCTGCATGTTCAGGCCCCGATCACACAAAATCTTTTTCACTCCATCTTTCCACCTCCAATTTGGTCTCCCTCTTCTCCTTGCTCCCTCCACCTCCGACACATATATCCTCTTGGTCATCTTTCCTCACTCATCCTCTCCATGTGCCCAAACCACTTCAAAACACCCTCTTCTGCTCTCTCAACCACGCTCTTTTTATTTCCACACATCTCTCTTACCCTTACGTTACTCACTCGATCAAACCACCTCACACCACACATTGTCCTCAAACATCTCATTTCCAGCACATCCATCCTCCTGCGCACAACTCTATCCATAGCCCACACCTCGCAACCATACAACATTGTTGGAACTACTATTCCTTCAAACATACCCATTTTTGCTTTCCGAGATAATGTTCTCGACTTCCACACATTCTTCAAGGCCCCCAGAATTTTCGCCCCCTCCCCCACCCTATGATCCACATGGTTCCATCCGCTGCCAGATCCACTCCCAGATATCTAAAACACTTCACTTCCTCCAGTTTTTCTCCATTCAAACTCACCTCCCAATTGACTTGACCCTCAACCCTACTGTACCTAATAACCTTGCTCTTATTCACATTTACTCTTAACTTTCTTCTTCCACACACTTTACCAAACTCAGTCACCAGCTTCTGCAGTTTCTCACATGAATCAGCCACCAGCGCTGTATCATCAGCGAACAACAACTGACTCACTTCCCAAGCATCAGATTGGGGAAGAGCAGTGTGGTTTCACAAGTGGTAGAGGATGTGTGTATCAGGTGTTTGCTTTGAAGAATGTATGTGAGAAATACTTAGAAAAGCAAATGGATTTGTATGTAGCATTTATGGATCTGGAGAAGGCATATGATAGAGTTGATAGAGATGCTCTGTGGAAGGTATTAAGAATATATGGTGTGGGAGGAAAGTTGTTAGAAGCAGTGAAAAGTTTTTATCGAGGATGTAAGGCATGTGTACGTTTAGGAAGAGAGGAAAGTGATTGGTTCTCAGTGAATGTAGGTTTGCGGCAGGGGTGTGTGATGTCTCCATGGTTGTTTAATTTGTTTATGGATGGGGTTGTTAGGGAGGTAAATGCAAGAGTTTTGGAAAGAGGGGCAAGTATGAAGTCTGTTGGGGATGAGAGAATATATATATATATATATATATATATATATATATATATATATATATATATATATATATATATATATATATATATATATATATATATATATATATATATATATATATATATATATATATATATATATATATATATATTTTTTTTTTTTTTTTTTTTTTTTTTTTTATACTTTGTCGCTGTCTCCCGCGTTTGCGAGGTAGCGCAAGGAAACAGACGAAAGAAATGGCCCAACCCCCCCCCCCCATACACATGTACATACACACGTCCACACACGCAAATATACATACCTACACAGCTTTCCATGGTTTACCCCAGACGCTTCACATGCCTTGATTCAATCCACTGACAGCACGTCAAACCCTGTATACCACATCGCTCCAATTCACTCTATTCCTTGCCCTCCTTTCACCCTCCTGCATGTTCAGGCCCCGATCACACAAAATCTTTTTCACTCCATCTTTCCACCTCCAATTTGGTCTCCCTCTTCTCCTCGTTCCCTCCACCTCCGACACATATATCCTCTTGGTCAATCTTTCCTCACTCATTCTCTCCATGTGCCCAAACCATTTCAAAACACCCTCTTCTGCTCTCTCAACCACGCTCTTTTTATTTCCACACATCTCTCTTACCCTTACGTTACTTACTCGATCAAACCACCTCACACCACACATTGTCCTCAAACATCTCATTTCCAGCCCATCCATCCTCCTGCGCACAACTCTATCCATAGCCCACGCCTCGCAACCATACAACATTGTTGGAACCACTATTCCTTCAAACATACCCATTTTTGCTTTCCGAGATAATGTTCTCGACTTCCACACATTTTTCAAGGCTCCCAAAATTTTCGCCCCCTCCCCCACCCTATGATCCACTTCCGCTTCCATGGTTCCATCCGCTGACAGATCCACTCCCAGATATCTAAAACACTTCACTTCCTCCAGTTTTTCTCCATTCAAACTCACCTCCCAATTGACTTGACCCTCAACCCTACTGTACCTAATAACCTTGCTCTTATTCACATTTAATCTTAACTTTCTTCTTCCACACACTTTACCAAACTCAGTCACCAGCTTCTGCAGTTTCTCACATATATATATATATATATATATATATATATATATATATATATATATATATATATATATATATATATATATATATATATATATATATATATATATATATATATATATATATATATATATATATATATATATATATATATATATATATATATATATATATATATATATATATATATATATATATATATATATATATATATATGTATATATATATATATATATATATATATATATATATATATATATATATATATATATATATATATATATATATATATATATATATATATATATATATATATATATATATATATATATATATCATATGCCTTCTCCAGATCCATAAATGCTACATACAAATCCATTTGCTTTTCTAAGTATTTCTCACATAAATTCTTCAAAGCAAACACCTGATCCACACATCCTCTACCACTTCTGAAACCACACTGCTCTTCCCCAATCTGATGCTCTGTACATGCCTTCACCCTCTCAATCAATACCCTCCCATAAAATTTACAAGGAATACTCAACAAACTTATACCTCTGTAATTTGAGCACTCACTCTTATCCCCTTTGCCTTTTTACAATGGCACTATGCACGCATTCCGCCAATCCTCAGGCACCTCACCATGAGTCATACATACATTAAATAACCTTACCAACCAGTCAATAATAAAGTCACCCCCTTTTTGAATAAATTCCACTGCAATACCATCCAAACATGCTGCCTTGCCGGCTTTCATCTTCCGCAAAGCTTTTACTACTTCTTCTCTGTTTACCAAATCATTTTCCCTAACCCTCTCACTTTGCACACCACCTCGACCAAAACACCCTATATCTGCCACTGTATCATCAAACACATTGAACAAACCTTCAAAATACTCACTCCATCTCCTTCTCACATCACCACTACTTGTTATCACCTCCCCATTTGCGCCCTTCACTGAAGTTCCCATTTGCTCCCTTGTCTTACGCACCTTATTTACCTCCTTCCAGAACATCTTTTTATTTTCCCTAAAATTTAATGATACTCTCTCACCCCAACTTCATTTGCCCTCTTTTTCACCTCTTGCACCTTTCTCTTGACCTTCTGTCTCTTTCTTTTATACATCTCCCATTCAATTGCATTTTTTCCCTGCAAAAATCGTCTAAATTCCTCTCTCTTCTCTTCCACTAATAATCTTACTTCTTCATCACACCACTCACTACCCTTTCTGATCAACCCACCTCCCACTCTTCTCATGCCACAAGCATCTTTTGCGGAATCCATCACTGATTCCCTAAATACATCCCATTCCTCCCCCACTCCCCTTACATCCATTGTTCTCACCTTTTTCCATTCTGTACTCAGTCTCTCCTGGTATTTCCTCACACAGAGTTGATAGAGATGCTCTGTGGAAGGTATTAAGAATATATGGTGTGGGAGGCAGGTTGTTAGAAGCAGTGAAAAGTTTTTATCGAGGATGTAATGCATGTGTACGTGTAGGAAGAGAGGAAAGTGATTGGTTCTCAGTGAATGTAGTTTTGCGGCAGAGGTGTGTCATGTCTCCATGGTTGTTTAATTTGTTTATGGATGGGGTTGTTAGGGATGTAAATGCAAGAGTTTTAGAAAGAGGGGCAATTATGAAGTCTGTTGGGAATGAGAGAGCTTGGGAAGTGAGTCAGTTGTTGTTCCCTGATGATACAGCGCTGGTGGCTGATTCATGTGAGAAACTGCAGAAGCTGGTGACTGAGTTTGGTAAAGTGTGTGAAAGAAGAAAGTTAAGAGTGAATGTGAATAAGAGCAAGGTTATTAGGTACAGTAGGGTTGAGGGTCAAGTCAACTGGGAGGTAAGTTTGAATGGAGCAAAACTGGAGGAAGTAAAGTGTTTTAGATATCTGGGAGTGGATCTGGCAGCGGATGGAACCATGGAAGCGGAAGTGGATCATAGGGTGGTGGAGGGGGCGAAAATCCTGGGAGCCTTAAAGAATGTTTGGAAGTCGAGAACATTATCTCGGAAAGCAAAAATGGGTATGTTTGAAGGAATGGTGGTTCCAACAATGTTGTATGGTTGCGAGGTGTGGGCTATGGATAGAGATGTGCTCAGGAGGATGGATGTGCTGGAAATGAGATGTTTGAGGACAATGTGTGGTGTGAGGTGGTTTGATCGAGTAAGTAACGTAAGGGTAAGAGAGATGTGTGGAAATAAAAAGAGCGTGGTTGAGAGAGCAGAAGAGGGTATTTTGAAATGGTTTGGGCACATGGAGAGAATGAGTGAGGAAAGATTGACCAAGAGGATATATGTGTCGGAGGTGGAGGGAACGAGGAGAAGTGGGAGACCAAATTGGAGGTGGAAAGATGGAGTGAAAAAGATTTTGTGTGATCGGGGCCTGAACATGCAGGAGGGTGAAAGGAGGGCAAGGAATAGAGTGAATTGGATCGATGTGGTATACCGGGGTTGACGTGCTGTCAGTGGATTGAATCAGGGCATGTGAAGCGTCTGAGGTAAACCACGGAAAGCTGTGTAGGTATGTATATTTGCGTGTGTGGACGTATGTAAATACATGTGTATTGGCTTGGGTTGGGCCATTTCTTTCGTCTTTTTCATTGCGCTACCTCGGAAACGCGGGAGACAGCGACAAAGCAAAAAAAAAAAAAGAAATATATATATATATATATATATATATATATATATATATATATATATATATATATATATATATATATATATATATATATATATATATATATATATGAATATATATATATATATATATATATATATATATATATATATATATATATATATATATACATATATATATATATACATATATATATATATATATATATATATATATATATATACATATATATATGTATATATATATATATATATATATATATATATATATATATATATATATATATATATATATATATATATATATATATATTTCATTTATTTATTTTGCTTTGTCTCCCGCGTTAGCGAGGTAGCGCAAGGAAAGAGACGAAAGAATGGCCCAACCCGCCCACATACACATATATATACATACACGTCCACACACGCAAATATACTACCAATAAATCTCAATGTACACATATATATACACACACAGACATATACATATATACACGTGTACTTAATTCATACTGTCTGCCTTTATTTGTTACCATCGCCACCTCGCCAAACATGGAATAACAACCCCTTCCCCCCCTCATGTGTGCGAGGTAGCGCCAGGAAAAGACACCAAAGGTCCCATTCGTTCACACTCAGTCTCTAGCTGTTATGTACTAGTGCACCGAAACCACAGCTACCTTTCCACATCCAGGCCCCACACAACTTTCCATGGTTTACCCTAGAAGCTTCACCTACCCTGGTTCAATCCATTGACAGCACGTCGACCCCGGTATACCATATCGTTCCAATTCACTCTATTCCTTCCACGCTTTTCACCCTCCTGTATGTTCAGGCCCCGATCACTCAAAATCTTTTTCATTCCATCTTTCCACCTCCAATTTGGTCTCCCACTTCTCCTCGTTTCCTCCACCTCTGACACATATATCCTCTTGGTCAATCTTTCCTCACTCATTCTCTCCATGTGACCAAACCATTTCAAAACACCCTCTTCTGCTCTCTCAATCACACTCTTTTTATTTCCACATATCTCTCTGACCCTTACATTACTTACTCGATCAAAAACCTCACACCACATATTGTCCTCAAACTTCTCATTTCCAGCACATCCACCCTCCTGTGCACAACTCTATCCATAGCCCACGCCTCGCAACCATACAACATTGTTGGAACCACTATCCCTTCAAACATACCAATTTTTGCTTTCCGAGATAATGTTCTCGACTTCCAAACATTCTTCAATGCTCCCAGAATTTTTGCCCCCTCCCCCACCTTATGATTAATTTCCGCTTCCATGGTTCCATCCGCTGCCAGATCCACTCCCAGATATCTAAAACACTTTACTTCCTCCAGTTTATCTCCGTTCAAACTTGCCTCCCAATTGACTTGACCCTCAACCCTACTGTACCTAATAACCTTGCTCTTATTCATATTTACTCTTAACTTTCTTCTTTCACACACTTTACCAAACTCAGTCACCAGCTTCTGCAGTTTCCTACATGAATCAGCCAGCAACGCTGTATCATCAGCGAAAAACAAGTGACTCACTTCCCAAGCTCTCTTATCCACAACAGACTGCATACTTGCCCCTATTTCCAAAACTCTTGCATTCACCTCCCTAACAACCCCATCCATAAACAAATTAAACAACCATGGAGACATTACACAACCCTGCCGCAAACCTACATTCATTGAGAACCAATCACTTTCCTCTCTTCCTACACGTGCACATGCCTTACATCCTCGATAAAAACTTTTCACTGTTTCTAACAACTTGCCTCCCACACCATATATTCTTAAAACCTTCCACAGAGCATCTCTATCAACTCTATCATATGCCTTCTCCAGATCCATAAATGCTACATACAAATCTATGTGTTTTTCTATGTATTTCTCACATACATTCTTCAAAGCAAACACCTGATCCACACATCCTCTACCACTTCTGAAACCACACTGCTCTTCCCCATTCTGATGCTCTGTACATGCCTTCACCCTCTTAGTCAATACCCTCCCATATAATTTACCAGGAATACTCAACAAACCTATACCTCTGTAATTTGAGCACTCACTCTTATCCCCTTTGCCTTTGTACAATGGCACTATGCAAGCATTCCGCCAATCCTCAGACATCTCACCATGAATCATACATACATTAAATAACCTTACCAACCAGTCAACAATACAGTCACCCCCTCTTTTAATAAATTCCACTGCAATACCATCCAAACCTGCTGCCTTACCGGCTTTCATCTTCCGCAAAGCTTTTACTACCTCTGCTCTATTTACCACATCATTTTCCCTAACCCGCTCACTTTGCACACCACCTCGACCAAAACACCCTATATCTGCCAGTCTATCATGAAACACATTTAACAAACCTTCAAAATACTCACTCCATCTCCTTCTCACATCACCAATACTTGTTATCACCTCCCCATTAGCCCCCTTCATTGAAGTTCCTATTTGTTCCCTTGTCTTACTCACTTTATTTACCTCCTTCTAAAACATCTTTTTATTCTTCCTGAATTTTAATGATACTCTCTCACCCCAACTCTCATTTGCCCTCTATTTCACCTCTTGCACCTTTCTCATGACCTCCAGCCTCTTTCTTTTATACCTCTCCCACTCATTTGCATTTTTTCCCTGCAAAAATCGTCCAAATGCCTCTCTCTTCTCTTTCACTAATAATCTTACCTCTTCATCCCACCACTCACTACCTTTTCTAATCAACCCACCTCCCACGCTTCTCATGCTACAAGCATCTTTTGCGCAAGCCATCACTGCTTCCCTAAATACATCCCATTCCTCCTCCACTCCCATTACCTCCTTTGTTCTTACCTTTTTCCATTCTGTACTCAATCTCTCCTGGTACTTCCTCACACAAGTCTCTTTCCCAAGCTCACTTACTCTCACCACTCTCTTCACCCCAACATTCTCTCTTCTTTTCTGAAAACCCCACAAATCTTCACCTTCGACTCCACAAGATAATGATGAGACATCCCTCCAGTTGCACCTCTCAGCCCATTAACATCCAAAAGTCTCTCTTTCGTGCGTCTATCAATTAACACGTAATCCAATAACGCTCTCTGGTTATCTCTCATACGTATACTTATGTATACTTATGTATATATCCCTTTTTATACAAGGTATTCCCAATCACCAGTCCTTTTTAAGCACATAAATCTACAAGCTCTTCACCATTTCCATTTACAACACTGAACACTCCATGTATACCAATTATTCCCTCAACTACCACATTACTCACCTTTGCATTCAAATCACCCATCACTATAACCCGGTCTTGTGCATCAAAACCACTAACACACTGATTCACCTGCTCCGAAAACACATGCCTCTCATGATCTTTCTTCTCATGCCAGGTGTATATGCACCAATAATCACCTATATCTCTCCATCAACTTTTAGTTTTGCCCATATCAATGTAGAATTTACTTTCTTACCCTCTATCACATACCCCCACAATTCCTGATTCATGAGTAGTGCTATTCCTTCCCTTGCTCTTGTCCTCTCACTAACCCCTGACTTTACTCCCAAGACATTCCCAAACCACTCTTCCCCTTTACCCTTGCGCTTCGTTTCACTCAGAGCCAAAACATCCAAGTTCCTTTCCTCAAACATACTACCTATCTCTCCTTTTTTCTCATTTTGGTTACATCCACACACATTTAGACACCCCAATCTCAGCCTTCGAGGAGGATGAGCACTCCTCACGAGACTCCTTCTTCTGTTTCCCCTTTTAGAAAGTTAAAATACAAGGAGGGGAGTGTTTCTGGCCCCCCGGTCCCGTCCCCTTTAGTCGGCTTCTACGACACGTGAGGAATGCGTGGGAAGTATTCTTTCTCCCCTATCTCCTATATATATATGTATATATATATATATATATATATATATATATATATATATATATATATATATATATATATATATATATATATAAATTCCTATGAGTCCACGGGTAAAATGAACACAAAAAGTTCCCAAGTGCACTTTCGTGTAATAATCACATCATCAGGGAAGACACAAGAGAGAAATATAACACTCAGTTGATATACATCGAGGAGACGAAGCTAGGACGCCATTTGGTAAACATGTGATTGTCCAAAACATACAACGAGCGTTCATAAACTTATCATTTTTCAAATCTTATCAACAATAATGTTATCTAAATTGTATAGACCATCCCTAATATTAAGATTATAATTCTTTGTGTATTTAATAATAGAAGATTCAATGATATTTTTCTTGGTATTAGAGTTAGAATTAATAACTGAGATGGCGTTACTCCAGTCAATACACTGATCATAGTTTTTAACATGATTAAACAAGGCATTAGATTCTTATTCCGTTCTTATACTATATTCATGTTGCTTACGTCTAACAGAAAGATCCTTACCAGTCTGACCAACATAGAATTTATCGCAGTTTCCACAAGGCACTTTACAGATGCAACCAAGAGAATTTTCTGGTGAATTCCTGAATAAGATATTGTTTATAGTATTATTGTTGCTAAAGGCAACATTTACATTAAAGGATTTAAGCAACATGGGAAGCAAAGTGAAATTATTATTAAAAGGGAGAACTAAAAGATTCTTGGTGTCAATGGGAGGTTTTGGATTTCTTTGCTAACTTATGTGATTTATCAATGAAAGATCTATGGCACTTTAACTTAGATCCAATAGAATATATCTGCTCAAATTCATCATCAATAAATCTGGACTGCAAATACGTAATGTCCTAAGGAACATAGGTTGAAATAATGATAATTTAACTCTGTCAATGTTGAGATGAGTAATAATGGATATATGAGCATACATTGGTGGGTTTTCTGTATATGCTAAACTTAAACTTGTTTCCTTGTTTATGGATCTTGCAATCTAAAATTGGTAGTATACCATTATTTTCATTTTCTACAGTAAATTTGATGGAAGGTACTAAATTGTTAAGTAATGGGAGAAATGTTTGTAAATTTTCATTTGTTGGCCAAACACAAAGAACATCATCTACATACCTAAACCAAATTGCATTAGAAGGTACGATATCCTTTAGTAATTTTGTTTTAAAAAATTCCATATAAAGATTACTTAGTACAGGTGAAAGAGTGTTACCCATTGCCATACCAATTTTTTGGGCATAATAATCTCCATTAAAGTGAAATACACATGCCTTCACCCTCTCATTCAATACCCTCCCATATAATTTCCCAGGAATACTTAACAAACGTATACATTTGTAATTTGAGCCCTCACTTTTATCCCCTTTGCCTTTGTACAATGGCACTATGCAAGCCTATATATATATATATATAAATATATATATATATATATATATATATATATATATATATATATATATATATATATATATTTATATATATATATATATATATATATATATATATATATATATATATATATATATATATATATATATATATATATATATATATATATATATATATATATATATATATATCCTCTACCACTTCTGAAACCACACTCCTCTTCCCCAATCTGATGCTCTGTACATGCCTTCACCCTCTCAATCAATACCCTCCCATATAATTTACCAGGAATACTCAACAAACTTATACCTCTGTAATTTGAGCACTCACTCTTATCCCATTTGCCTTTGTACAATGGCACTATGCACGCATTCCGCCAATCCTCAGTGGTAGAGGATGTGTGGATCAGGAGTTTGCTTTGAAGAATGTATGTGAGAAATACTTAGAAAAGCAAATGGATTTGTATGTAGCATTTATGGATCTGGAGAAGGCATATGATAGAGTTGATAGAGATGCTCTGTGGAAGGTATTAAGAATATATGGTGTGGGAGGCAAGTTGTTAGAAGTAGTGAAAAGTTTTTATCGAGGATGTAAGTCATGTGTACGTGTAGGAAGAGAGGAAAGTGATTGGTTCTCAGTGAATGTAGGTTTGCGGCAGGGGTGTGTGATGTCTCAATGGTTGTTTAATTTGTTTATGGATGGGGTTGTTAGGGAGGTAAATGCAAGAGTCCTGGAAAGAGGGGCAAGTATGAAGTCTGTTGGGGATGAGAGAGCTTGGGAAGTGAGTCAGTTGTTGTTCGCTGATGATACAGCGCTGGTGGCTGATTCATGTGAGAAACTGCAGAAGCTGGTGACTGAGTTTGGTAAAGTGTGTGGAAGAAGAAAGTTAAGAGTAAATGTGAATAAGAGCAAGGTTATTAGGTACAGTAGGGTTGAGGGTCAAGTCAATTGGGAGGTGAGTTTGAATGGAGAAAAACTGGAGGAAGTGAAGTGTTTTAGATATCTGGGAGTGGATCTGGCAGCGGATGGAACCATGGAAGCGGAAGTGGATCATAGGGTGGGGGAGGGGGCGAAAATTCTGGGAGCCTTGAAGAATGTGTGGAAGTCGAGAACATTATCTCGGAAAGCAAAAACGGGTATGTTTGAAGGAATAGTGGTTCCAACAATGTTGTATGGTTGCGAGGCGTGGGCTATGGATAGAGTGGTGCGCAGGAGGATGGATGTGCTGGAAATGAAATGTTTGAGGACAATGTGTGGTGTGAGGTGGTTTGATCGAGTAACGTAAGAGTAAGAGAGATGTGTGGAAATAAAAAGAGCGTGGTTGAGAGAGCAGAAGAGGGTGTTTTGAAATGGTTTGGGCACATGGAGAGAATGAGTGAGGAAAGATTGTCCAAGAGGATATATGTGTCGGAGGTGGAGGGAACGAGAAGAGGGAGACCAAATTGGAGGTGGAAAGATGGAGTGAAAAAGATTTTGTGTGATCGGGGCCTGAACATGCAGGAGGGTGAAAGGAGGGCAAGGAATAGAGTGAATTGGAGCGATGTGGTATACCGGGGTTGACGTGCTGTCAGTGGATTGAATCAGGGCATGTGATAGGGGAGAAAGAATACTTCACAGGTATTCCCTGCGTGTCGTAGAAGGCGACTAAAAGGGGAGGGTGCGGGGGGCTGGAATTCCTCCCCTCTCTTTTTTTTTTTTTTTCTTTTTCCAAAAGAAGGGACAGAGAAGGGTGCCAGGTGAGGATATTCCCTCACAGGCCCAGTCCTCTGTTCTTAACGCTACCTCGCTAATGCGGGAAATAGCGAATAGTTTGAAAAAAAGAAAAAAAAAAAAAAAAATATATATATATATATATATATATATATATATATATATATAAATATATATATATATATATATATATATATATATATATATATATATATATATATATATATATATATATATATATATATATATATATATATATATATATATATATATATTTATATATATATATATATATATATATATATATATATATATATATATATATATATATATATATATATATATATATATATATATATATATATGGATAGGGGAGAAAGAATACTTCCCACGTATTCCTGCGTGTCGTAGAAGGCGACTAAAAGGGAAGGGAGCGGGGGGCTGGAAATCCTCCCCTCTCATTTTTTTTTTCTTTAATTTTCCAAAAGAAGGAAAAGAGAAATGGGCCAGGATAGGGTATTCCCTCAAAGGCCCAGTCCTCTGTTCTTAACGCTACCTCGCTATCGCGGGAAATGGCGAATCGTATTAAAAAAAATGTATATATATATATATATATATATATATATATATATATATATATATATATATATATATATATATATATATATATATATATATGTATGTATATATCTGTTTTAAGGAATGTGTCTCCCTGTTTGCTAGTTACACACCAAGGAGGTATATAGTGATACTACACACCTGGATATCGGGAGGTTTAGTGACGGCTGTACAGTGAGCTAGCACTGTAATGGCTGTCTAAGTGTCACTGCTTTGACCCAGGTAGCTTTTTTATCTTACTGCCATATGTTGGCTACTGGCTTTTAGTCCCAAACATAGTCTCTCCGTATGTATAACATTTGACACCGCGTGACTCCCACTGGATACTCTTCATGATTATATCTTTTTGCGGTTAGCTGTGAACGCTGCACGCTACGTCCGGCCTTTTAGGAAAATTTCTTCATGAGTATTGGTTTTGTATTGCGTTCTCTCTCTCTCTCTCTCTCTCTCTCTCTCTCTCTCTCTCTCTCTCTCTCTCTCTCTCTCTCTCTCTCTCTCTCTCTCTCTCCTGAATCTTGAAAGACTTTACTTACAGTGATTGAGCTTAACAAGCCCTCTGAAGCCACAAGGCATCTCTTAAGTTCTGCAGAGTCGGACTCCACAAGTTTCTCTGTGAGCGCCAGGAGTACAGTACACACCCCCCCCCCCTTCCCCTTCCTTCACCCCCAACCCCCACCCTCTCACCAGACCTCCCCATACTCCTCTGTATAGCCGGCGGTGATGGCTGGCAACTTTCATGCTCAATTTTAAGCATTTTTCTGGCATTGGTATTATATATTGAGGAATAGGGTAAAAGGCTAGACTTGCAGAAATACGACTTTCCTCATTAGCTTTTTTTTTTTTTCAAAAAGTCAGTGATTTAATTGGCTCTTCTGGTCTGCAGTAAGAAAGTGTAACCCTGAACAAGTTAGTTGATGTGGTTCTCTCAGCCGTGAAATGTTCAGTCGACCATGATCTTCCCATTTTCTGTGAGAGTGGTGCGGCCGGGAACCTTCTGTTTGCCTAAGATTAATGGAGATATAAACTTTCATGGCTCTCCCACGATTTTTGGAGGGTCAGCCCGCCTCCAGCCACCCGCCCAACCCTCGGAAATAATAACCTTCAGGCTTCCCTCCTAGTCCTTGGCCTTCCAACTTTCTTTGAAAGAAACCGAAAAAAAATGGAGATGGGGATGGGGTGAGGAGTGGGGGTGAGGAAGAATGGGACTGTTGTGACTCGTCAAGACTCCGGTAGAGGGTCTTTCGTCTTCCGTAGTGGTTTGGAAACTCGTTCCCATTCCGATTCCATTTCCATTCTTGTTCGCATTCCCATGTAAATGCCATTTTCGACCTCATTCCCACTTTCATTCCATTTTCAGTCTCCGTTCCAGCGACTGTTACCATTACCAGTTCACAATCACAATCACCATCTACGAGCCCAAAACTTATTCCCAAATTCCGTTACCATTCTATTCCCATTCCCATTCCTAATCCACTCTGCTCCGTAAACTGTGAACGAAGGAAGATAAGGTAAGTGTGTGGTGGAGTCTTGGAGATATTTATGGTCACTCAACTACACCACCACTACATTCACCACTACAACCGCCACACTACAACCACCACACTACAACCGCCACACTACAACCACCACGGCTACTACAACTTTCACTACCACCCACCACCACTGCCACTGCCACATCTTTCACCACCGCCATCACTACAACCACTACCACCCTCACCGTCCTCACCACTCCCACCATCCACCTCCACCACTCACTCCAGCTTCCACCTATGCCACCACCGCCACAACTTCCACCCCCACTGCCACCACTGCCACAACTTTCACCGCCACTACCACCACTATGACTTCACCACCACTACCACAAACACCACCAACCGCTATTAGCAACCTGACTGCTGCGAGAGCACTAGTGGCCCAGCAGAGGCTGGAGTTCAGAAATTTGGTGTATTTCTGTCTTGCATGTTCTTGGAAGTATGTTTGTCTGCACAGTCTGATGACTGTGTGTGTGTGTGTGTGTGTGTGTGTGTGTTTGTGTGTGTGTGTGCGTGTGTATGGTTTATTGTGAGCGATTGTATGTCATGTGTTTAAAGGGTATGTGCAGCGTTGAAAAAATTTACCCGTGATTGTGTTTGGATTATTTTATGTTGGAGAATTGTTTTCATGTTTGGTTGTGTGTGTGTGTGTGTGTGTGTGTGTGTGTGTGTGTGTGTGTGTACACGTGTATGCTTTGCTCGTATTCGTTTGTCTAAATCATAATGTACATGCATCATTGTGTAGGTATCATGTCCGTCATGGATATGTGTTTTTGTGTCTGTGAGACTGCATGTGTATTTTGACTCTCTTGTATATCTTAATCTCGCGATATATTTCATTTTTCACAGACATGTGTGTACGTACTTAAGGCATGTGAAGTATGCCATATGTTCATGGATAACAAAGAGTTAGTAAGAGTTATAATATAATTACCAGGCTTTGCATTCTCCTGTCAGTCTACATATATAGAACTGTATGACTTGTGGGGGACGGTTAAGGGCTGGAACAACTTAACTAACTACTTACCATCGTGAACCAATGTTTGCTCGTTTCCCATGCTCATTAAAGTTCTTCTTTACTATCTGGCATTGCATACGAAGAATCGAAACAGCAAAGTTTTAAAATCCCGTGCAATGACCAGCTCATATTCTTCTTAATAACATCAGTATTTTTGTTAATCATTCGTCATTTGTTTCCCCTTTTGGTAAAATTTCCTCAAAAGTCGTGTGTCACTGATAACAGCACGAGTGAGAAACAATCCTTGCTGTTCCCTCGAAACAAACTTGAGATAGTTAATGAACTTTGTGCTCAAGGAAGTTTGATACGTATTGTACTGGTTTTGTCCAGCTAATGTGGCCAAAAAGCTGTGTGTTTATCATTGTGATGTCATTCTGCTTGTCATTCCTATACTAGTGTCTGGAGCTCTACTTAGTATTGTCAGTCTCACAGTATCATGAGTATTGTTTACGATCAATAATTCTTGGTAACTCGTTAAGGAAAAACAGCGTTAAATCTGCTTTTCTAGAATAATATATATATATATATATATATATATATATATATATATATATATATATATATATATATATATATATGTATATATATATATATTTTTTTTTTTTTCTTATACTATTCGCCATTTCCCGCGATAGCGAGGTAGCGTTAAGAACAGAGCACTGGGCCTTTTAGGGAATACCCTCACCTGGCCCCCTTCTCTGTTCCTTCTTTTGGAAAATTGAAAAAAAAAAAAACGAGAGGGGAGGATTTCCAGCCCCCCGCTCCCTTCCCTTTTAGTCGCCTTCTACGACACGCAGGGAATACGTGAGAAGTATTCTTTCTCCCCTATCCCCAGGGATATATATATATATATATATATATATATATATATATATATATATATATATATATATATATATATATATATATATATATATATATATATATATATATATATATATATATATATATATATATATATATATATATATATATATATATATATATATATATATATATATATATATTTTTTTTTTTTTTTTTTTTTTTTTATACTTTGTCGCTGTCTCCCGCGTTTGCGAGGTAGCGCAAGGAAACAGACGAAAGAAATGGCCCAACCCCCCCCCCATACACATGTACATACACACGTCCACACACGCAAATATACATACCTACACAGCTTTCCATGGTTTACCCCGGACGCTTCACATGCCTTGATTCAATCCACTGACAGCACGTCAACCCCTGTATACCACATCGACTCCAATTCACTCTATTTCTTGCCCTCCTTTCACCCTCCTGCATGTTCAGGCCCCGATCACACAAAATCCTTTTCACTCCATCTTTCCACCTCCAATTTGGTCTCCCTCTTCTCCTCGTTCCCTCCACCTCCGACACATATATCCTCTTGGTCAATCTTTCCTCACTCATTCTCTCCATGTGCCCAAACCATTTCAAAACACCCTCTTCTGCTCTCTCAACCACGCTCTTTTTATTTCCACACATCTCTCTTACCCTTACGTTACTTACTCGATCAAACCACCTCACACCACACATTGTCCTCAAACATCTCATTTCCAGCACATCCATCCTCCTGCGCACAACTCTATCCATAGCCCACGCCTCGCAACCATACAACATTGTTGGAACCACTATTCCTTCAAACATACCCATTTTTGCTTTCCGAGATAATGTTCTCGACTTCCACACAGTTTTCAAGGCTCCCAAAATTTTCGCCCCCTCCCCCACCCTATGATCCACTTCCGCTTCCATGGTTCCATCCGCTGACAGATCCACTCCCAGATATCTAAAACACTTCACTTCCTCCAGTTTTTCTCCATTCAAACTCACCTCCCAATTGACTTGACCCTCAACCCTACTGTACCTAATAACCTTGCTCTTATTCACATTTACTCTTAACTTTCTTCTTCCACACACTTTACCAAACTCCGTCACCAGCTTCTGCAGTTTCTCACATGAATCCGCCACCAGCGCTGTATCATCAGCGAACAACAACTGACTCACTTCCCAAGCTCTCTCATCCCCAACAGACTTCATACTTGCCCCTCTTTCCAAGACTCTTGCATTTACCTCCCTAACAACCCCATCCATAAACAAATTAAACAACCATGGAGACATCACACACCCCTGCCGCAAACCTACATTCACTGAGAACCAATCACTTTCCTCTCTTCCTACACGTACACATGCCTTACATCCTCGATAAAAACTTTTCACTGCTTCTAACAACTTGCCTCCCACACCATATATTCTTAATACCTTCCACAGAGCATCTCTATCAACTCTATCATATGCCTTCTCCAGATCCATAAATGCTACATACAAATCCATTTGCTTTTCTAAGTATTTCTCACATACATTCTTCAAAGCAAACACCTGATCCACACATCCTCTACCACTTCTGAAACCACACTGCTCTTCCCCAATCTGATGCTCTGTACATGCCTTCACCCTCTCAATCAATACCCTCCCATATAATTTACCAGGAATACTCAACAAACTTATACCTCTGTAATTTGAGCACTCACTCTTATCCCCTTTGCCTTTGTACAATGGCACTATGCACGCATTCCGCCAATCCTCAGGCACCTCACCATGAGTCATACATACATTAAATAACCTTACCAACCAGTCAACAATACAGTCACCCCCTTTTTTAATAAATTCCACTGCAATACCATCCAAACCTGCTGCCTTGCCGGCTTTCATCTTCCGCAAAGCTTTTACTACCTCTTCTCTGTTTACCAAATCATTTTCCCTAACCCTCTCACTTTGCACACCACCTCGACCCAAACACCCTATATCTGCCACTCTGTCATCAGACACATTCAACAAACCTTCAAAATACTCATTCCATCTCCTTCTCACATCACCACTACTTGTTATCACCTCCCCATTTACGCCCTTCACTGAAGTTCCCATTTGCTCCCTTGTCTTACGCACCCTATTTACCTCCTTCCAGAACATCTTTTTATTCTCCCTAAAATTTACTGATAGTCTCTCACCCCAACTCTCATTTGCCCTTTTTTTCACCTCTTGCACCTTTCTCTTGACCTCCTGTCTCTTTCTTTTATACTTCTCCCACTCAATTGCATTTTTTCCCTGCAAAAATCGTCCAAATGCCTCTCTCTTCTCTTTCACTAATACTCTTACTTCTTCATCCCACCACTCATACCCTTTCTAAACAGCCCACCTCCCACTCTTCTCATGCCACAAGCATCTTTTGCGCAATCCATCACTGATTCCCTAAATACATCCCATTCCTCCCCCACTCCCCTTACTTCCATTGTTCTCACCTTTTTCCATTCTGTACACAGTCTCTCCAGATACTTCTTCACACAGGTCTCCTTCCCAAGCTCACTTACTCTCACCACCTTCTTCACCCCAACGAAATGTCTGGGGAGTGAAGTCAGGGGTTAGTGAGAGGACAAGAGCAAGGGAAGGAGTAGCAATACTCCTGAAACAGGAGTTGTGGGAGTATGTGATAGAATGTAAAAAAGTAAATTCTCGATTAATATGGGTAAAATTGAAAGTTGATGGAGAGAGGTGGGTGATTATTGGTGCATATGCACCTGGGCATGAGAAGAAAGATCATGAGAGGCAAGTGTTTTGGGAGCAGCTAAATGAGTGTGTTAGCGGTTTTGATGCACGAGATCGGGTTATAGTGATGGGTGATTTGAATGCAAAGGTGAGTAATGTGACAGTTGAGGGAATAATTGGTATGCATGGGGTGTTCAGTGTTGTAAATGGAAATGGTGAAGAGCTTGTAGATTTATGTGCTGAAAAAGGACTGATGATTGGGAATACCTGGTTTAAAAAGCGAGATATACATAAGTATACTTATGTAAGTAGGAGAGATGGCCAGAGAGCGTTATTGGATTACGTGTTAATTGACGGGCGTGCGAAAGAGAGACTTTTGGATGTCAATGTGCTGAGAGGTGCAACTGGAGGGATGTCTGATCATTATCTTGTGGAGGCTAAGGTGAAGATTAGTATGGGTTTGCAGAAAAGAAAGTGAAAAATATATGTATATATATATATATATATATATATATATATATATATATATATATATATATATATATATATATATATATATATATATATATATATATATATATATATACAAATATATATATATATATATATATATATAATATATATATATATATATATATATATATATATATATATATATATATATATATATATATATATATATATATATATATATATATATAACTTTTCTATATTGTTCCCCATCTCCCGCGTTAGCGAGGTAACTTTAAGAACAGAGGACTGAGCCTGTGAGGGAAATCCTCACTTGGCCCCCTTCTATATCCCTTCTATTGGAAAGGTATACCACATCGTTCCAATTCACTCTATTCCTTGCATGCCTTTCACCCTCCTGCATGTTCAAGCCCCGATTGCTCAAAAACTTTTTCACTACGTCTTTCCACCTCCAATTTGGTCTCCCACTTCTCCTCGTTCACTCAACCCCTGACACATATATCGTCTTGGTCAATCTTTCCTCACTCATTCTCTCCATGTGACCAAAGCATTTCAAAACACCCTCTTCTGCCATCTCAACAACACATTCTTTATAACCACACATCACTCTCACTCTTTCATTACTTACTCGATCAAACCACCTCACACTACATATTGTCCTAAAACATCTCATTTCCAAAACATCCAGCCTCCTTCGCACAATTCTATCTATATCCCACGCCTCGCATCCATATGACATTGTTGGAAACACTGTTCCTTCAAACATACCCATTTTTGCTTTCCGAGAAAATGTTCTCGCCTTCCATACATTTTTCAACGCTCCCAGAACATTTGAACCCTCCCCCGCCCTATGACTCACTTATGCTTCCATGATTCCATCCGATGCCAAATCCACTCCCTGATATCTAAAACACCTCACTTCCTCCAGTTTTTCTCCATTAAACTTACCTCCCAATTGACTTATCCCTCAACCCTACTATACCTGATAGCTTTGCTCTTATTCACATTTACTCTCAACTTTCTTCTTTCACACACTTTATCAAACTCAGTCACCAGTTTCTGCAGTTTCTCACATGAATCAGCCACCAGCGCTGTATCATTAACGAACATCAACTGACTCACTTCCCAAGCCCTCTCATCCACAACAGACTGCACACTTTCCCCTCTCTCCAAAACTTTTTCATTCACCTCCCTAACATCCCCATCCATAAGCAAATTAAACAACTATGGAGACATCACACATCCCTGCCGCAAACCTACATTCACTGAGAACCAATCGCTTTCCTCTGTTCCTACTCGTACACATTCCTTATATCCTCGATAAAATCTTTTGACTGCTTCTAGCAACCTGCCTCCCACACCATATACTCTTAATACCTTCCAAAAAGCATCTCTATCAACTCTATCATATTCCTTCTCTAGATCCATAAATGCCACATAAAAATACACTTGTTTTTCCAAGCATTTCTTACATACATTCTTCAAAGCAAACACCTGATCCAAACATCATCTACCACTTCTGAAAGCACTCCGCTCTCCCCAATCTGATGTTCTGTACATGCCTTCACCCTCTCAATCAATACCCTCCCTTATAATTTCCCAGGAATACTCAACAAATTTATACCTCTGTAATTCGAACACTCACCTTTATCCCCTTTGCCTTTGTACAATGGCACTATGCATGCATTCCGTCAATCATCAGGCACTTCACCTTGAGCCATACATACATTGAATATCCTCATCAACCAGGCAACAACACAGCCGCCCCCTTTTTTAATGAATTCCACGGAAATACCATCGAAACCCGCTGCCTTTCCGGCTTTCCTCTTCCGCAAAGCTTTCACAACCTCTTCTCTGTTTACCAAATCATTCTCCTTAACCCATGGTTTCCTCCGCTGCTAAATCCATTCCCAAATATCTAAGACATTTCATTTCCTACAGTTTTTCTCCATTCAAACTTACCTCCCAATTGACTTGTCCCTCAACCCTACTGTACCTAATAACGTTACTCTATTCGCATATTCCCATATATATGCAATCTGTTGTGGATGAGGGTGTTTGGGAAGTGAATCTTTTGCTATTCGCTGATAATACAACGCTGGTGGCTGATTCGCGAGTGAAACTGCAGAAGTTGGTGACTGAGTTTGGTAAAGAGTGTGAAACAAGAAAGCTGAATGTAAATGTTAATAAGTGCAAGGTTATTAGGTTCAGTTATTAGGTTGAAGGACAAGTAAATTTGCAGGTAAGTTTGAATGGAGAAAAACTCGGGGAAGTGAAGTATTTTAGATAACTGGGAGTGGATCTGGCAGCCAAAGGAACCATAGAAGCCGAAGTGAGTCACAGGGTGGGGTAGGGAGCAAAGTTTCTTGGAACGTTGAAGAATGTGTGGAAGGCGAGAACGTTATCTCGGAAGGGAGATATAGGTATGTTTGAAGGAAATAATGGCTACAACAATGTTATATGGCTGTAAGGCATGGGCGATATATAGGGTTGTGTAGAGGAGAGTGGATGTGCTGGAAATGAGATGTTTGAGGACAATATGTGGGGTGAGGTGGTTTGATTGAGTAGGTAATGAAAGGGTAAGAGAGATGCGTGGCAAAAAATGAGTGTGGTTGACAGAGCACAAGAGGCTGTGTTGAAATGGTTTGGTCACATGGAGAGAATGAGTGAGGAAAGATTGACAAAGAGGATATATATGTCAGAGGTGCAAGGAACGAGGAGAGGTGGGAAAGTACATTGGAGGTGGAAGGATGGGGTGAAAAAGATTTAGAGCTACTGGGGCTCGAACATACAGGAGGGTGAAAGGCGTGCAAGGAATAGAGTGAATTGGAACGATGTGGTTTACCGTGGGCGACGTGCTGTCAATGGATGTGTAGCGTCTGAGGTAAACAGTGGAAAATTTTGTATGGCTTGGATGTGGAAAGGGAGCACTGGTTTCGGTGCATTACACATGATAGGTAGAGACTTGAGTGTAAATGAATGTAGCCTATTTTGTCGTTTCCTAGCGCTACCTCGTGCGCACGCATTGACAGGAGGGTGTCATTTCATGCGTGGCAAGGTGGTGGCAGGAATGGATGAAGAGAGCATGTATGAATATTTACAAATATCATATGTATATGTCTGCGTATGTATATATATGAAATATATAGAATGTGTATGTGCATGTGTGGGTGTTTATGTATATATGATTGTATGTGAGTGGGTTGGGTCATTCTTCTGTCAAAGTATAATACATATATATATATATATATATATATATATATATATATATATATATATATATATATATATATATATATATATATATATATATATATATATATATATATATATATATATATATATATATATATATATATATATATATATATATATATATATATATATATATATATATATATATATATATATATATATATATATATATATATTGGCAAAGATCACAATTTTGCGCGTGATCAAGATATTCCTATGAGTCCACGGGGAAAATGAAACACGAAAAGTTCCCAAATGCACATTCGTGTAATAATCACATCATCAGGGGTGACACAAGAGAGAAATATAACAGTCAGTTGATATTTATCGAAGAGACGAAGCTAGGACGCCATTTGGTAAACATGTGATTGTCCAAAACATACAACGAGCGTTCATAAACTTATAATTTTACAAATCTTATCAACAATAAAGTTATCTAATTTGTACAGACCATCGCTAATATCAAGATTATAATTCTTTGTGTATTTAATAATAGAAGATTCAATGATATTTCTCTTGGTAATAGAGTTAGAGTTAACAACTGAGATAGCGTTACTTCAGTCAATACAATGATCAGAGTTTTTAACATGATTAAACAAGGCATTTGATTCTTGTTCCGTTCTTATACTATATTTATGTTGCTTAAGTCTAACAGAAAGATCCTTACCAGTCTGAAAAACATAAAATTTATCACAGTTTCCACAAGGCACTTTATAGATGCCACCAAGACAATTTTCTGGTGACTTCATGATTAAGATATTCTTTATAGTATTATTGTTGCTAAAGGCAACATTTACATTAAAGGATTTAAGCAACATGGGAAGCAAAGTGAAATTATTATTAAAAAGGAGAACTATAAGATTCTTGGTGTCAATGGGAGGTTTGGGCTCAACTCTATAAAATGATTTCTTTGCTAACTTAAGGGATTTATCAATTAAAGATCTAGGGTACTTTAACTTAGATCCAATTCTCAAACTCATCATCAATAAACTCTGGACTGCAAATACGTAATGCCCTTAGGAACATAGATTGAAATGATGATAATTTAACTCTGTCATGTTGAGATGAGTGATAATGGATATATGAGTATACTTTGGTGGGTTTTGTATATGCTAAACATAAACTTCTTTCCTTGTCTATGGATCATGCAATCTAAAAATGGTAACATGCCATTACTTTCATTTTCTACAGTAAATTTGATGGAAGGTACTAAATTGTTAAGTAAGGGGAGAAATATTTGTAAATTTTCCTTTGTTGGCCAAACACAAAGAACTTCATCTACATACCTAAACCAAATTGCATTAGAAGGTAGGATATCCTTTAGTAATTTTGTTTCAAAAATTCCATATAAAGATTACTTAGTAAAGGTGAAAGATGGTTACCCATTGCCATACCAAATTTTTGAGCTTAATGATCTCCATTAAATTGAAATACAGTCTTTTATACACAATTTTATCAGTTCAATGAAGTTAGACTTTGAAACGGGTAATTGAATATCATCCAAGACATCAAATAAATATTCTAAAAGGTCATGAACTGGAACTTTAGTGAAGTTTCATTTTTTTCCCGTGGACTCATAGGAATATATATAAATATATATATATATATATATATATATATATATATATATATATATATATATATATATATATATATATATATATATTATTTTTTTTTATTATACTTTCTCGCTGTCTCCCGCGTTTGCGAGGTAGCGCAAGGAAACAGACGAAAGAAATGCCCCCCCCCCGTACACATGTATATACATACGTCCACACACGCAAATATACATACCTACACAGCTTTCCATGGTTTACCCCAGACGCTTCACATGCCTTGATTCAATCCACTGACAGCACGTCAACCCCGGTATACCACATCGCTCCAATTCACTCTATTCCTTGCCCTCCTTTCACCCTCCTGCATGTTCAGGCCCCGATCACACAAAATCTTTTTCACTCCATCTTTCCACCTCCAATTTGGTCTCCCTCTTCTACTCGTTCCCTCCACCTCCGACACATATATCCTCTTGGTCAATCTTTCCTCACTCATTCTCTCCATGTGCCCAAACCACTTCAAAACACCCTCTTCTGCTCTCTCAACCACGCTCTTTTTATTTCCACACATCTTTCTTACCCTTATGTTACTCACTCGATCAAACCACCTCACACCACACATTGTCCTCAAACATCTCATTTCCAGCACATCCATCCTCCTGCGCACAACTCTATCCATAGCCCACGCCTCGCAACCATACAACATTGTTGAAACCACTATTCCTTCAAACATACCCATTTTTGCTTTCCGAGATAATGTTCTCGACTTCCACACATTCTTCAAGGCCCCCAAAATTTTCGCCCCCCTCCCCCACCCTATGATTCACTTCCGCTTCCATGGTTCCATTCGCTGCCAGATCCACTCCCAGATATCTAAAACACTTCACTTCCTCCAGTTTTTCTCCATTCAAACTCACCTCCCAATTGACTTGACCCTCAAACCTACTGTACCTAATAACCTTGCTCTTATTCACATTTACTCTTAACTTTCTTCTTCCACACACTTTACCGAACTCAGTCACCAGCTTCTGCAGTTCTCACATGAATCAGCCACCAGCGCTGTATCATCAGCGAACAGCAACTGACTCACTTCCCAAGCTCTCTCATCCCCAACTGACTTCATACTTGCCCCTCTTTCCAAAACTCTTGCATTTACCTCCCTAACAACCCCATCCATAAACAAATTAAACAACCATGGAGACATCACACACCCCTACCGCAAACCTACATTCACTGAGAACCAATCACTTTCCTCTCTTCCTACACGTACAAATGCCTTACATCCTCGATAAAAACTTTTCACTGCTTCTAACAACTTTCCTCCCACACCATATATTCTTAATACCTTCCACAGAGCATCTCTATCAACTCTATCATATGCCTTCTCCAGATTCATAAATGCTACATACAAATCCATTTGCTTTTCTAAGTATTTCTCACATACATTCTTCAAAGCAAACACCTGATCCACACATCCTCTACCACTTCTGAAACCACACTGCTCTTCCCCAATCTGATGCTCTGTACATGCCTTCACCCTCTCAATCAATACCCTCCCATATAATTTACCAGGAGTACTCAACAAACTTATACCTCTGTAATTTGAGCACTCACTCTTATCCCCTTTGCCTTTGTACAATGGCACTATGCACGCATTCCTCCAGTCCTCAGACACCTCACCATGAGTCATACATACATTAAATAACCTTACCAACCAGTCAACAATACAGTCACCCCCTTTTTTAATAAATTCCACTGCAATACCATCCAAACCTGCTGCCTTGCCGGATTTCATCTTCCGCAAAGCTTTCACTACCTCTTCTCTGTTTACCAAATCATTTTCCCTAACCCTCTCACTTTGCACACCACCTCGACCAAAACACCCTATATCTGCCACTCTATCATCAAACACATTCAACAAACCTTCAAAATACTCACTCCATCTCCTTCTCACATCACTACTACTTGTTATCACCTCCCCATTTGCGCCCTTCACTGAAGTTCCCATTTGCTCCCTTGTCTTACGCACTTTATTTACCTCCTTCCAGAACATCTTTTTATTCTCCCTAAAATTTAATGATACTCTCTCACCCCAACTCTCATTTGCCCTTTTTTTCACCCGTTGCACCTTTCTCTTGACCTCCTGTCTCTTTCTTTTATACATCTCCCACTCAATTGCATTTTTTCCCTGCAAAAATCGTCCCAATGCCTCTCTCTTCTCTTTCACTAATACTCTTACTTCTTCATCCCACCACTCACTACCCTTTCTAATCAACCCACCTCCCACTCTTCTCATGCCACAAGCATCTTTTGCGCAATCCATCACTGATTCCCTAAATACATCTCATTCCTCCCCCACTCCCCTTACTTCCATTTTCTCACCTTTTTCCATTCTGTACTCAGTCTCTCCTGGTACTTCCTCACACAGGTCTCCTTCCCAAGCTCACTTACTCTCACCACCCTCTTCACCCCAACATTCACTCTTCTTTTCTGAAAACCCATATAAATCTTCACCTTAGCCTCCACAAGATAATGATCAGACATCCCTCCAGTTGCACCTCTCAGCACATTAACATCCAAAAGTGTCTCTTTCGCACGCCTGTCAATTAACACGTAATCCAATAACGCTCTCTGGCCATCTCTCCTACTTACATAAGTATACTTATGTATATCTCGCTTTTTAAACCAGGTATTCCCAATCATCAGTCCTTTTTCAGCACATAAATCTACAAGCTCTTCACCATTTCCATTTACAACACTGAACACCCCATGTATACCAATTATTCCCTCAACTGCCACATTACTCACCTTTGCATTCAAATCACCCATCACTATAACCCGGTCTCGTGCATCAAAACCACTAACACACTCATTCAGCTGCTCCCAAAACACTTGCCTCTCATGATCTTTCTTCTCATGCCCACGTGCATATGCACCAATAATCACCCACCTCTCTCCATCAACTTTCAGTTTTACCCATATTAATCGAGAATTTACTTTCTTACATTCTATCACATACTCCCACAACTCCTGTTTCAGGAGTATTGCTACTCCTTCCCTTGCTCTTGTCCTCTCACTAACCCCTGACTTTACTCCCCAGACATTCCCAAACCACTCTTCCCCTTTACCCTTGAGCTTCGTTTCACTCAGAGCCAAAACATCCAGGTTCCTTTCCTGAAACATACTACCTATCTCTCCTTTTTTCACATCTTGGTTACATCCACACACATTTAGGCACCCCACTCTGAGCCTTCGAGGAGGATGAGCACTCCCCGCGTGACTCCTTCTTCTGTTTCCCATTTTAGAAAGTTTATACAAGGAGGGGAGGATTTCTGGCCCCCCGCTCCCGTCCCCTCTAGTCGCCTTCTACGACACACGAGGAATACGTGGGAAGCATTCTTTCACCCCTATCCCCAGGGATAATATACATATACATATACATATACACATACACACACATACACATACATACGCACATATACACACACACACACACACACATATATATACATATGAAAAATGTAAGAAACAATTTAGAAAACTGAAAACTTCTAGCTTGAAATGAATGAAAAAATGAATGTCACATAATGGTTCAACCTCTGGCTATGGAAAAAGGAAATGTATAATTTATTTACACAAACGTCAATAGAAGTTCTCATCAATTTAACCACTGTATCAATAAGCTTCAATGTCTAAGCTACATTTTTCTCCAATTTCACTATTTTCTTGTCAAAACACCATGTATGAAAACTATCACTCCAGTAACACAACTATAAACATTTACTTCCCCTTTAAAAAAAAATTCTGGGGAAGTCTGAAGTCACCCACTAAACCAGTTTTAGACTGCCTCATTTCGGCAGCTTCAGCACCGGCAGTTGATTCTAACACACACGAAGCTACGTCCTTGTCTTTGATCTTGAGCCTGAGCCTGTATATATATATATATATATATATATATATATATATATATATATATATATATATATATATATATATATATATATATATATATATATATATACATATATATATATATATATATATATATATATATATATATATATATATATATATATATATATATATATATATATATGTATATATATATATATATATATATATATATATATATATATATATATATATATATATATATATATATATATATATATATATATATATATATATATATATATATATATATATATATATATATATATGTATATATATATATATATATATATATATATATATATATATATATATATATATATATATATATATATATATATATATATATATATATATATATATATATATATATATATATATATATATATATATATATAGTGAGTGGTGGGATGAAGAAGTAAGTTTATAAGTGAAAGAGAAGATAGAGGCATTTGGACGATTTTTGCAGGGAAAAAGTGCAATTGAGTGGGAGATGTATAAAAGAAAGAGACGAGGTCAAGAGAAAGGTGGAAGAGGTGAAAAAGAGGGCAAATGAGAGTTGGGGTGAGAGAGTATCATTAAATCTTAGAGAGAATAAAAAGATGTTCTGGAAGGAGGTAAATAAAGTGCGTAAGACAAGGGAGCAAATGGGAACTTCAGTGAAGGGCGCAAATGGGGAGGTGATAACAAGTAGTGGTGATGTGAGAAGGAGATGGAGTGAGTATTTTGAAGGTTTGTTGAATGTGTTTGATGATAGAGTGGAAGATATAGGGTGTTTTGGTCGAGGTGGTGTGCAAAGTGAGAGGGTTAGGGAAAATGATTTGGTAAACAGAGAAGAGGTAGTAAAAGCTTTGCGAAGATGAAAGCGGGCAAGGCAGCATGTTTGGATGGTATTGCAGTGGAATTTATTAAAAAAGGGGGTGACTGTATTGTTGACTGGTTGGTAAGGTTATTTAATGTATGTATGATTCATGGTGAGATGTTTGAGGATTGGCGGAATGTTTGCATAGTGCCATTGTACAAAGGCAAAGGGGATAAGAGTGAGTGCTCAAATTACATAGGTATAAGTTTGTTGAGTATTCCTGGGAATTATATGGGAGGGTATTGATTGAGAGGGTGAAGGCATGTATAGAGCATCAGATTGGGGAAGAGCAGTGTGGTTTCAGAAGTGGTAGAGGATGTGTGGATCAGGTGTTTGCTTTGAAGAATGTATGTGGGAAATACTTAGAAAAGCAAATGGATTTGTATGTAGCATTTATGGATCTGGAGAGGGCATATGATAGAGTTGATAGAGATGCTCTGTGGAAGGTATTAAGAGTATATGGTGTGGGAGGCAAGTTGTTAGAAGCAGTGAAAAGTTTTTAT